>NC_056745.1:1551018031-1551038031 GCF_019279795.1 Protopterus annectens
TCAATTTGTAAATTTTTCCTGTAAGAAGAAATTTTTTTTTGAGTAAATGTGTTTTTTTGAGTAGGCTTGCTTTAACTATTCTGTTAGGATGTTAACTGTTTAATTGGAATAGGTGGGGTGGTTGCCTATGGGTAAAGAGCAAGTTGTTTGGTATTTTAAATATTCTGAGGAAAACCTGATTGTGGCAAGAAAGCGCTCAACTTGTATTTTTGAGAAATCAATACAGTGTCTGGATACCTACAGTGGTTGTGGAGTGGAAATCTGTACAGTTCTGCTTGATGTTTCTTTGGCTTCTATGGGATAACACAAGTGTCTATTCAGAGACTTTTTGTTTTTAAAGGAGAAACTTTTTTTCCTATCACCTCCCTTATGTTGGGATCATGTGTCAAAATGGGCCAGTGCTTCCTAATGACTCCTGTTATTAGGGACATATTACTTGAATATTGGGTAGGTACCCTCAGGACTTTCTTTTTTACTATAGGGTTCACAGTTGTATTATTCCTATTATCAGAAAAGTAGGGCTTCCCAGTAGTGTCTCTTAACTTGGCACTCTCATCTATTATGTCAGTTGTAATATGGTCAGTGTAACCCCTCTCTCTAAATCTCTGTCTCAGGTCAGTGATCTCTTGGTCAAAGTCCTCGTCCCTTGCTGTTCATAGGGTCATAGGTACTAGGCTATCGGCCCAAGGGCCTACGTAAGCCTAGCCAACAAGGTTCCCTGACTTACGGCACCCAAGAAAGTTATTTTCCTGTGCCACTGTCGAGCAGAGACACAGAAGTGATCCCCGGGGTGTATTTCCTATTTCCCATCCACTCATCAAGATTTTTCTTGAAGAGTGCTAATGAAAAACTTTGCTTGACATATTTCCAGAGTATGGGAAGTATCTGGGATAGGAATCTATCCCTCCAGCATGTTCTGTTTATTGTGGTGACAAGGTTTAGGTCCCTAGATCGTGTAGCTCGGAGGGACTGGGATTTTTTTAGGTGTAGCATCTTCAACAGCTCTGGGTTTGACATAGCTTTATGTGTTAAGCAGAGATCACCTCGGAGTAGGCGATATGCTACAGAGTAAAGCTAGAGTTTTTTGAGGCGGTCGGTGTAGGGCATTTGTTTGAGGCCAGTAATCCTCTTTGTGAGGTACTTCTGTGGCCTTTCCAGCTGCTGTAGATGTCTTGTGAGGTACATTCCAAAAGGGGCGTTGTACTCTATAATGTGTCTAATAAGTGTCAAGTAGAGAGGAACAACGATCTCTTTTTTTCCTGGATGAGAACCCTTTTATGATGAGGTGTGCCACGTAGAAGGACTTCCTGACTACTGTGGTGATGTGACTATCAAAGGAGAGACTACTGTCCACCTGGGTCCCAAGTTCTCTTATCACGCATTCGGTGTTAAGCAGATTGCTGCCTATGTGGTAGTTCATGGGTACAGAGTTTTTACCAAAGGGGATGACAATGCACTTTTTGGCATTGAGCTTGAGGCCATGGCTCTGACACCAGGCATCTGTCTCAGCGAGGCCCTTCTGTAGGATGTCCACATCATTTGGGGACTTGACTATGGCTCGTAGTTTGCAGTCATCTGCGAACTTCGTTAGCCAGAGGCCTTCTGTGTTAGCCTGTACTTCAGAGAAGTAGATATCTAACAGGAGAGGTCCCAGGACAGTACCCTGTGGTAACTCCACTTGTCACTGCTTTGAGGTCAGATTTGGAGTCTGCAACATTTACAGTGTGGGTTCTGTCAGTGAGCCAGTTGGCAACCCATCTTGTGACATAGGTATTTATACCTAGTTTAGGGAGTTTGGCTATAATTCCAGAATAAAGGATGGTGTCGAAAGCTTTGGCGAGGTCAAGATAGGCTGTGTGAACCACCTTACCCTCATCTACGGCTTTGGTGACTGCCTCAAAGAAGTCGATCAGGTTCAGGAGGTATGATCTGCCTTTCACAAACCCGAACTGGGTGGGATCCAGAGTTCCATGATGATACATTCCATGGCCTTGCAGACCAGGCTCATCAGGCTAATAGGTCAATAGTTCCCAGGATCAGTAGTGGCTCCCCCTTTGTGGAGTGGGATAACTGCTGCTGTGCGCCATTCAGTGGGCACAAAGCCTGATGCGAGGCTATTACTGAACATGGTGCTTAAGTGGGGAGCCAGTTCGTTCTGAAGTTCGTGTAAAACGCAGCCTGGGATGTTGTCCGGTCCCATGGATGATGTGTTTTTGGCTTTAGAGAGTGCAGCTTTTACCTGCGTAGTTGTGATTACAGGGACTCTGCATTCTTCCTGTATAGATATGGGCCCTTTAGGGGGTGAGAGGGGGGTAAAACTAGCGCTGAACCTATCTGCCAGGATGTTGGCAATATCAGTTGGTTCTGTAATTTTCGTGCCTTTGTGCTGCAACTCAGAGCAGATCTGGGTGTTGCCATCGAGATTCTTGACATAGCTATAGAATGCTTTGTGGTTGTCCTTGGAATTAGTGGCAATTTTGTTTTTGTAGCTAGCTTTGGAGGATTTTGTAAGGGATCTCAGCTTCTTACTGAGGCTGACCAGGGAGCTCCTCCAATCATGTGATTTTACTCTCTTGTGCAACAGTTTCTTCCTTCTGTTGTACAGTTTGTTTATGGCAAGGGACCACCAGATTGGCTTCCTTTTTTTGGAGGACAGCGTCTTGGTTCTGTTTGGGATAGCATGATCCATGCACTCGTGTGTAAGCGCTTACAGAGTGCATTTGTGTAGGATTCAGCAGTTGTAACTGTATTGTCCATCTGCATGGGTGTCTTGAAGTTCACCACTTCTGTCTTAAGAAGCATGAAGCTGGCTTTGGAGAAGTTTTTTTACTGTGGTTTTCTTAATGGGGGGTGGGGGCGGGATGTGGATATCAAGGGTGATTAGCTTATGGTCAGATCAGACCAACGAGGAGTTGAATTCAGGTGTGGAACACCGGTCACTCATGTTGGTAATGACTAGGTCTAGGATACTGTTGCCCCTGATGGGAGTGTGGATAAGTTGATCCAGGGCATTGGAGTTTATGAATTCCAGAAAGCAGTGAGCTAAGGAGTTGGTACAGAAGTAGTTTTCCCAGTTAATGGTGGGGTAGTCGAATTCGCCCATTATTAGGGTGTTTGGTTGAACCCTAATATTTTCCAGTACATCAAGAAAATAGGAGTGGGAATCCTGGGGCATGGTGGGGGATCTGTAGCAAGCTACAATTTGGATTGCAGTTTTGCCCAGAGTTAGTTGCACTTGGATAACCTCGGATGCATTATGCTGAGCAACTAGCCCGGAGGTGTGGATATCCTTAATGAATATGGACACACATCCGCCTTTGGTGTTTCGGTCCAGGTTACAGCCTGGTAGTGTAGGGGTGCTCTCTCGGGCCTTGAACCAGGTCTCAGTCACTGCACAGATGTCGATCTTCTACATTTTAAGGAGTGCCTCGAGTGAGTGCATTTTGAGATTTAAACTTCTAGCACTGAGTAGCATTACCCTCAGTTTTTGCTTGCCTGTTCCTGTTATGGTGGTGAATTTGTTATTTGAACCTTGCCTAAAAAAATGCACTATAGGGGCAGCAAGAGCCTTTGCCAGTATCCAGAATCCCAGGGGCGACAGGTGCAGGCCATCTGTGGCAAAGCATCGTGGTCTGTCGACCATGTCATCCCAAGCAGACAGATACTGGATCTCCTTAGAATGACACCAGAAGCTTAGCCAATTGTTGAAGTCAATCATTTTGTCCTTGTACTGCGGTATCATTCTGGGCGATGGCAGAATGCTACTCAGGGCTAGGGTCATACCTGCCTGGGGTACAAGATCGGAGAGCTCTTCCATGTCTCTCTTCATGTAGTCCAGGGAGGTACGTCTCAGGTCATTCACACCAACATGGACAATGACAGAGTCATATTTGTACTTGTTGTGGAGTGACCTGAGTGCGTAGGTTATGTGGCGGTCCTGGCACCCGACAGGCAGCTGACAGTAACCTTCTCCTTGTTTAGCCTGGTGAGTGGAACATCAGTGTGCCTGACTATAGAGTCACCTATGACTAGTGTGTTGGGTACGCTGTTTTGCCTTATTGGCTGTGGCTGAATGGCACACTGAGTCTGTGGGCTATGTGTCATTTGGGTTGTGTTGGGGGATGGAGGATGCTTGCATTTCTGCTTTGGAGGTCTCTGTTGTTTAGACATATTATTATTAAGAGCCTCCGCAAATTTTTTTGTGCTATTAAGTGTGGATTTTGGTGGTGTAGACTTGGTGAGACTATGTGATGAGTGTGGTGTGGTGCAAATGTTTACCTTCTCCTCATGACTGTCAAGTTCAGTCTTGGTTGGAGAGAGCTTTACCTCCAGTTTGGCTAGATAAGTGCATCTCTCACAGGTTGTAGTGTTGGGTGGTAGGAGGAAAGGGTTGTCTGTGTACATGAGGCAATTTCTACATTGCCTCAAGATGCCCAGATTCATCAGATAGACAGGAGAGAACACTGGGAGCTGACCCTTGGACATGCCTGAATAAAAAAATATTTTCCTCTAGATAAGTGAGGAAAGTGAATACAAGAGCTGTTTTTCTCTAAGCAAGTAAGAAAAGAAGTACAAAAACTGTTTTCCTCTAGGTAATGAGGAAGATTGAGTGCTATAGTAATTAGTAGCTTATTTAGTGCTTACAAGTACTGAACAAGTGCTGAGCATGAATAAGCAAATTTAAGTGCTAAAACTAAAAATCTGTATCTGCACTAGAAGAGTTACAGGACAGAAACAAGTGCAAATGCAGGCTTTCAAATCAGAAAGTTGAGAGAGATGGAAGAGATTGTCCAAACGGCCAATAACTACAATTTATGGGCCAGAACCACTCCTTATGTGGTAGACAGGTTATCTAGTGCTTACCACTCCCACTGATAAGCTAGAAGGCTTTCCTCCAACACAGAAAGGCTTGGGGGGCTCAGAAGCTTACATGCAGTCCTAGATACAGCAAATCTGTATCTGGAACACTAGTTACAGGAAAGGTAGGAAACAGGCTTACAGTTTTTTTTTTTACAGAAAAGCACCAAAAACAGTAGTAAAAACAATTCACAAGCAGTGCAAGCTAGCACACTTGAGTATGTAGCAATATTAGACCAAACACAGTTTAAAAAATGCAATTAAATTAAAAAGGACTAAAAGCAAGTGCATAAAGAGTTTATTAGGTAGAATGTGGTAAAGAGATGGTATTGGGGGAGTGTCCCGGATCAAATCTACAGTGGGGCGGGCAACTGCAAAAGCCACCAAATTTAAACTACATGCTAAAAATAGGGAGGTTGGATGGGACAAAACAGAGATCTAAGCAACAACTAACAGTATAAATTCTAAAATCAAAAAAATATATACTCAGCTCTGTATATTTGCAGATAGTCTGGAAGGCAGTCTTTCAGAACACAGGTTCCAGCAACTGGTAAGCAGCTAATTAACAGTTAATAGGTTTTACTCATCCGCACTAAGTACCAAACTGTTGTAGCCCCGGCACAATACATTTAACACCTTTGTTCCTCTGTACCTAGACAGTCTATCCATTAAACCTCAAATATAGAAGGCTGTTTCTTATTGTAGCCTCCAGACCTGGCAATCACGTTTTGACTTAGATGCTCTCAATGTTTGCCCTTTTACATTTTTAAAAATGTGTCTAGGGTGCATGCTCTTTCGATGCAAAATGGTATTTCTATGACACTCCTTATGATATAACTTAGTAGTTATTTGGCTCTCTTTTGTCTTAAGCACCAACTATGAATCTATAGTAAAAAAGAAAGTCCTGAGAGTACCTACCCAACATATCTCACAGTCTGCGTGTAGTCCCTATACAGAATGAAAAGCAAGTGGAGCAATAGCTTAAATAAACCAAATTGGTGCTATTGCAGTCTGCTCTCAGACAAAAATTTAACTCTTTACCTGTGTTTGGGTGCTTAAATCCACCTGAACTGTCCAAGTACTTAACAAAAATTACAGTGATTGCATGCCATAGTGCCAAACCTACACTCTGCAGTATGGCTGTCAGTACGTGGACCTGACCTGGGACCACAAATTATCCTCTTCAGCGATTTTAAGGGAACATCTTTATGATATCTCCAGACATACTAATACTAATGCATTATCATGACACGTAACAGCAATGGGCATGGGACACTAACTCAGGTTCATGGTTATTGAGCTGGTAACACCAAACATAAGAAGGGGGGTTGTTAGAAATAGAGTTGAGAATAGAGAACTAGAATGGATTATTAGGATTAGGGCAAATATGAGTAAAGGCCTTAATGATAAGGTCTCTATCCAACCAGTCTTAGTTAATAGACCGCTGCATTAATAGGATGCCCTCATGCCCATTTTACAATGTGTCCTTATTTGTATTTTGAAATGCAGCTTTATCTGTTTTATTGACAGATTTTATTAATATGTTTTTATATACATTTCATATATACATCTTAGGACAGTTTATTTATGTTCCTTCACATACACACATACACACACACACACATATATATATATATATATATATATATATATATATATATTTATATATATGTTTTGTAGGATAGATTTTTGTAGCTATGTATGTTGTCTTTAAATTTTAATTGCAGCTGTGGTCAATTATGATGTATATATGGGTGGAGATTCCTAATGGAAATTGTCTGAGGAAGCAGCTTGCCTGCGAAAGTGCTCGCCCTTGTTTGTTTGTTATATATTTTTTTATTAAAGTATTTATTGCCGTGGCTCAGTGCTTTTATACTTTTTACCGTCATAATGATTCATTGTTGAAGCACTGGTTTATCCACACAGCCTACTTGTTTACCTGTACAGATATATATATATATATATATATATATATATATATATATATAAAATACACACACACACACAAATACTATATATAAATGCCATACGGGTGCATATAAATTTATAATAAAGTCAACATAGTCGAGTTAAACATGATTAAAGTATACAATCTAGTAAATGTTGCTTAATGCTTTACTTATTCACCGTCACACACTGGCTATGTGTTGGACATGCAAGCTTTGTCAATGTATTTATGTCGTATTTGCTTTCTTTGTATTGCTAAGTGCATTTATTACTTGTTACTATCTTGGTTACTATCTTTGCCAATGTAACCTGAGTCATGACTGAAAAGGGTCCTGGGACCAGTTCACTTTTCTGGTTACCAAAGTTTAAGTAAATAAATAAATAAAGGGAGGGGTATACATGACAGAAATAATTAAGGAACTAGTAAAGCACATTTTAATTCTCCATTATTCATGAGAGAAAAACACTTCCCACTGAAGGGACTGGGAAGTAGCAGACAGGCATACTTTGTGGAGTCCTACTACTTATTATCTAGGCAAGGATCATTTACTACAGGGAGAGTTCTCACACCTCAGCATGACAGTATTGGGGGAAGGTCTGTCAATTCTTTTAGAAATACAAAATAATCCCTTTCCAAAAGTCTACTATTTATTTCCTTTTGCTGGAAGTAGCTAACAGCTATTTATAGCACAGAACAAGCTCTGACAGACACATAAATGAGGCTCAGTCAGGGAAACATTTAAGTAGCTATGTTACATAAGGGATGTTAGATGACAGTGCTTCACTGTCCTGCCATTCTGTCTTAATGGCATGATGAAACACCACCACTTCCTTAAGTCTAGCATGACTCCTATCAAGAAGACTTGAAATGTATTCCGGTAAGAAGGAATGAAAGCAAGAAAACAAGAACACGTTACCAAGGGAGGCCTCATCATCCGCCATTTTGTGGGAAACGCATTAAAAGTATAAAAGAAGCACTTGAGTGACTTTGAGGCATTAAAATAGCTCTGAAAACACAAATACAATGAAAAAAAAACATGTTTCCTAAGTTCTGAAGTGGAGTTTTCCTTTAATGTTTGTCTCCCCTCCACAAAACCACACTGATCCACATCTATCAATTTTGGCATCACTTCTGCCATTCTTTTAGTCAGTACAGACAAAAACACTTTAATCTTGGTTTAAAATTGAAATGGGTCTAAATGAGGCTGGATCCGATAGCTCTTAACTGTCCTTAGGTGATACAGCCACCACAGCTTTATTCGAAGATGTTGGTGCTTCCCTTTCTTTAAAATAATATTTAATAAAATTTTCTTCCCTCTGAACTTCCACAGGAATACCATCTGTTCCTGGAGACTTTCCTGAAGATGGATTAAACATTACCATTTTAATCTCATCCTTTTCTATCTTAACTATTAGTTGTTGAGCCTCATCCACCTCTAACCTTAGCATAATTAATATCTTCCATAAATATTTCCATTTGTGCTCATTCTTGATTTCTAAATGTCTCTGCTTTATACACATTTCATAACATTTCCGAAATATCTGTAAAACCTCTACAGGATATCTTGTTATTTTGTTTTGGTATTTTTTGTTACAGGCTCCCCAAGTCTGACAACAATCCTGCTACTGCCTAAGTCATTGTGCTAATAGTTTTTTGTGCTCTGGAGTTATCAAAACAGTTGCTTAACATCACTCTTTCTAAACTCGTGCATATTATCTAGGTGCTACATTATTTTCTATTTAGCACATGTCTTCTTGTTCTGTGAAATTCCCCTTATTCTTCAATACTTTAACCTTTGCCAGCCCAGCTGAGTACTTCCTATTATCTGTTAACCATTTCTCCTTTTCTTTTATTTCTACCTTGTTTTTAAACTCCACCTTCATTTTATCCCACTCACTAGCTATAACTTCAGAAGATAATTTTATCTTCCCTAATAACTCTTGAATAATTTCCACTACCCATTCCTTACATTCCTCTTTTTAACAGGTTCATAGGTGTTTAACTAGGAAAATTATCATAAGGGCCTTTTTAAGTCTGGCCATGCATGGCAGGTGGGAAACCTCCACTTTCTCATGTTAACTTCATTATCCTGCATTTTTAACTTCATTTTTATTGGTGCATGTTCTGTAATAGTTATTGGATGCGTGTCAAAGCTTTCAATTAAGTGTACATGTTCCTGTGAAACAATTTCTGTCTAGCCTATTTCAATTACTGTACCTTGGGGAATAATCGGTACTAAAATTAACTGAGCAGACTCCTGGTCCTCTCTGCTCTGGTGGGATTACTTAGAAACTTTGAAATTTCCAAATTTCATGTACTGCCACCCTTCATTATCAGAGTAGAATGTTTAGAAGGGTCTTGTATTCCAGTGTTGGAGGATATTGAAATGAAATAAAATAGCCTCGGATTACTACTCTCAACACTGAAGAATCACAGGTGATGGCTGACCAGATGAGAAGATGCAGAGATAAGTGCTCCCCAGACTGGCTCCAGAGTAGAAAAAGAAGTTATGTACTCACCATAACATTCCATCTGAGTAGGTAACTTCATTTGTCAGCAACCTGTGGGTATCGGATCCGACCTGGATGAGCCGGCAGCTTTCCAAGCTAGAGATCCGAGTTCCAAGCTCCTCCCCCTTACCCATAATACCCTGCCACCTCCTTCCAATCCCCAGATCGCGTTTGCCCATCTATATAATCTCACCATGAGAAAACAACAACCTGGAGAATCTTAACCTAAGGATTAACAAATGACCTGGACAAACCATCCTAGTGTTCAGGAAACCAAAGAACCAGGTTAGGGGGAAGGAGGGGGGGGTCGGTTGCTGACAAATGAAGTTACCTACTCAGATGGAATGTTATGGTGAGTACATAACTTCTTTATCTGAAGTAGGAAACTTCATTTGATCACCAACCTGTGGGACAGAGTCCCCAGCTACCAAAAAACATAGGAGGTCCTCAAGGAAGGATATTCCGGAGCACTGCAGAGCCAAAGGCCGCCCTTCCCCTAAACACTAAATTCAATTTATAGTGAGAGATAAAGGTGTGAGAGGATGCCCAAGTAGCCGCAGAGCAAATGTCATCCAAGGGAATTCTAGACCAGAATGCAGCAGATGTAGCCATAGAACGGGTAGAGTGAGCGTGAATCCCTGTAGGCTCTGGCAGGCCAGATAGTTTATATGTGAGCAGAATGCAATTCGAAATCCATCTGGCTAGAGTCACCTTCAACACAGACTTTCCCAAGAAGGGTTTAGCAAAAAAGACAAAGAGCTGATCAGACTTGTGGAAGGCCGCTGTTCTGGGTAAATAAAAACGTAACTGTCTATGAACATCTAACAAATGAAGTTTGTGCTCCCCTTTGTTTTGATAGTTAGGGAAAAAAACTGGGAGATTAATGGACTGATTGATGTTAGTCTCGGAGGCCACTTTAGGTAGGAAAGATGGGTTAGTCCTGAGAGAGACCCTGTCCTTGTGGAAAACCAGATACGGGGCTCTAAAACAGAGAGCTTGAAGCTCCGACACCCTTTTAGCTGAGGTAATGACTACCAAAAAGGCAGTTTTCCAGAACAAGACTTTCAAATCACCAGAAGCAGCAGGTTCAAAAGGAGGTCCAGTTAGAGCTTGAAGGACCAAGGTTAGATCCCATGAAGGGACGGGGTTCCTAACAGGAGGTGTCAAAAGAAACGTACCTTTCAGAAAGGTCTTACAAATTTTGGTGGAAGCGAGGGGACTGAGATTATCTCCAATGTGAAAATGCGAGATGGCAGCCATTTGAACCTTTACAGTAGAAGAACTGGCCCCTTGCTGACAAACATAAGATAGGAAATCGAGCACTGCTGGGATGGGAGCAGTGAAAGGGTCAAAATTCTTATGAGACGCCCAAATAGAAAACCACTTCCATTTATTATTGTAAACCTTCCTGGTAGAAGGCTTATGCGCCGCTACCAGGATAGATCTAACTGCAGACGAGATACCAGGAGTTCTAGCAACTAACTGAACTGGATAAACCACGCTGAGAGCTTGAGATCGACCAGGTTTGGGGGTTTCAATCCTGAAGGATGAGATATTAGATCCGGGATGGGATCCAAGATCCAGAGAGGAGCTATAAGATGAGACCGCAGGCACGACAACCAGGTCTGCCGAGGCCAGAATGGGGCTATGAGGATAATCTTGTTCCCCAACAGACGAGCTTTCTGTAAGAATTTTGTTATCAATGGAAGAGGAGGATAAGCATACAGAAGACTGGGTGGCCAAGCATGGACTAGAGCGTCCCTGAGGGGGAATTAAGAGCAAAAAACTCGCTGCACTTCGCTTTGGAAGGCGACGTGAAGAGATCGCAGCAAGGCTGACCCCACTTGCAGAAGATCTGTTTCACTACTAAGGGATTTAGAGACCACTCATAAGGCGAGAGGATAGTTCGACTCAGTTTGTCCGCTAGGATGTTGGAACAACCCGGAATGTGCGTTGCTAACAGAAAACGGTTGGTGGATATCGCCCAATCCCAAACTCTCATGGCCTCTCAACAAAGAGGGTAAGACCTGGTCGCCCCCCTGTTTGTTGATGTACCAGACCACCGACATGTTGTCTGACTGAATCGCAACATTCCCTGGAGGTAGAAAGGCATGAAGGGCTTGCAACGCTAGAAGCACCGCTCTCATCTCCAGAACACTGATATGCAGAATGGTCTCTGTCTGAGTCCACGTACCTTGAACAGTTCTGCCAGCATAATGCCCCTCCCCAAGGTGAGAAGCATCCGTGGTCACCGTGGCTTGGGGTTGCGGCATAACAAACGGTCGTCCTTCCCGAAGCTCTCGGGAGTGGAGCCACCACATGAGGGAATTTCTGCAAACTCTGCTGAGAGGAATTGGTAGGTCCAATGGGTGGTGAAGGATGGACCACTGAACCTGCAATGTCCACTGGAGAATCCTCATGTGCAAGCGAGCTAAGGGTGCGAGGTTGATTGCAGCTGCCATGGACCCTAGAACTCTCAGGACTAACTCCGCTGATGGGGCAGGTGACTGAAGAAGGGCTAAAATGTGTAAGGTCAAACTGAGAAGTCTGTCTGACATCAAGAAGGCCTTGGTCTGAAGCGTGTCTATCCTGGCACTTATGAACTCCAAGACTTGAACTGGTTGAAGGGATGACTTCAAGTTTATGGTGATCCCCAAATGGGACACCAGAAGTAGGACACAATCCCTGGCTAAGCAGAGTAGATGCCTGGTGAGGGCGGTAAGTCGTCTAGGTAAGGAAAAACCTGTACTCCCTGAAGTCTCAGGTGGGCCGCTACAACTGCCAGGACCTTGGTGAACACCCTGAGGGCTGTGGTGAGACTGAAGGGTAGGACCCTGAACTGGTAATGACTGGCCCCTAGCCAGAAGCGGAGAAACCTCCTGGAACGCCTGCCCATGAGAATGTGATAGTACACATCCTTGAGGTCTATGGAGCACATCCAGTCCTTCTCCTGCAGCAGGGGCAGAATGGATGGAAGCGTGACCATCCAGAATTTTTCCTTGGCAATGAATAGGTTCATTGTTGATAGGTCGAGGATCGGCCTCAAGTCCCCCATCTTCTTTGGCACCAAAAAAAAACCTGGAGTAATTGCCTAATCCGGATTGTCCTGGGGGATGTGCTGGATGGCTTTTTCTAGCAGATTTTTTACCTCTAAAGCTGCAGCCTCCCTCTCTGACTGGGTGGTACATCAGGGAGGCGCCTCGACTGAGGAGGCAGATTTATGAAAGGGATAGAGTAACCTCTGGATATTATTCGAAGTACCCAGCGATCTGATGTTATGGACTCCCATTGGGCTAAGTGCTTCGAAAAACGCCCCCACCGACTGCCTCCAGAGAGGAGCAGTCGGGCAACCCCTCAGGGCTGCTGCATGGGTCGGTCAGAAAAAGGTTCCCGCGACCCAAAATTTTTCAGCCCCCCTCTGCCTCTGGGCCGGCGTCCACCTTGTCCCCCTCTGCCTCTGAAGGACGAAGTGTCCGGAGCGTAATGGGACTGCTGAGACTTCTGGAACCACATCTTCTTTTGTCTTCTCTGGTTCCTAGAAAAGGACCTTTGAGGAGCTGAGAAGCGGACTCCGCAGGCAGACAGCGTCTTCCCATCTTTCTCGCTCTGAACCAATGTGTCGCGGACGGTCTTCCCAAACAGTGTAGAACCGAAGGGTGCGTTCGTGAAGGATGCCTTGAAAGGTTCCGCAAAGTCACAAAGCTGGAGCCAGGCGTGCTGCCTTAAGGTGATACCAGACCCGCTGGCTCTAGCGGCTCCTTCCGTGGCATGGGAAAGTAGCCGCATAGACGCATTAGAAACAGATTTCAGAGTGGCTATGCAAGCCGAGAAAGACGGTTTGTCCAAAGCCGACATGGACTCAGGGGAAGACTCAGCATATTCTTTCACTAGATCTCGCTGAAGTCTAACTACATGGGCCAAATAATTCAGCGCCCTTATAGAAAAGGTAGCTGAAGCAAACATCAGCTTCCAGATACGATCCATCGTCCGAGACTCCTTATCAGGGGGATGGATCGAGGAACTATCCTGAGCAAGTTCCTTCTTGGTGGCTGCCGCCACCACCATGGCATCTACCGGTGAACCATTACTCCAAGCTGCCCTGTCCACAGGGGGACTAAGAATCCTGTCTGGCCTCCTGGGGATTGGCTCTACAGTGTCCGGTTCCTTCCACGCCTTGGTAGGGATGAGGTCAACCAGTGCATCGGCCGGAGGGGACACCCAAGAGGTAGACTGGCCTGTGTCGAACGCCTCCTGTAACACCGACTAGTCCGAGGAAGGTTTTTGGGCTAACCACCCCCCCTTTAGGCGAAGCATTTCCATAAAAATCTCCAAAGGGGGGGTGACCTGGGGGAACCTTCCCCTTCCTCCAAATTGGTGTCCTCCATGAGGGACTCAAGGGAGTCCAAGTGCCTCCTTTTACACTTACATTTGTGAGGGACCTCCTCGGTGGGACTATCCGAGGCGGGCTCACTAACAGGGCCGTGTTCCGCCAGTGGAATGGACTGGGGCTTCAATGCAGGCTGTCCCTGGGACAGGATGATGGAAGACAAGCCCAGCTGCAAAGGAGTAGAAGCAGAATCCGAAGAAAGAGCAGGGGGTCTCGAACCTCTCGAGAGAACCCTCTCCACCACGTAGAAAGCCGAGGGTGAACCAATCTCTCTGGGCTCCGTGGTTAACACCCTCGGATCCGGCGTGGGGATCGGCGTCGGAGCAGAACCGCTCGGACCCAAAAGGGAAGTGTGCTCCGACCAAAACAGAGCCGAGAACACACTGGCCTCCTCGGATCTGATGCACGGCTCTCGGCCCTGAGAGCTCGGATTCGAAAGGGGATCCGACAAACTCGAGGGCATGGCCGGCGTCGAGGTAGCTATAACCACCAGTGCCAAATCCCTGGCTCCGGGACTCCTCGGATCTGAAGGCTCCGAAACCTGACAGTGGATCGAGAAGGAGCTATCGAGGCAAAAAGTGGGGCTGACCTCCCCCCCGGAGGGGGGGAGGCAGCAGCACTCCCATCTGCAGCTGGGTTTAGAGGAAAAGACGCATCATCCGGTCCATATCAGTGTCGGAGAGATTGCGGGTCGACCTAGAGGAGGCTGCCGAAGCTGGCCGGGAGGGCCGCCGCGACAACCTCGAAGATGGTCGGGCCACCTCCTCTGGTGAGAAACATGGAGAACGGAGCAGAGGGGAGGAAGGCCCGGAGATTTTCTGAGGTGAGGAGAGAAGCTTGGCAGGTGGGGCCGAGTGGACAGAGTCGGCCCGCCGCTTGTGGCTTCTATGCCTCTTTCTCCCTCTCTCTTTCTCCCTCTCTCTCTCTCTCTTTTCTTTCCTAGAGTCCCTCTCTCCCTGGGAAGAAATGGGAGGATGAGTCCCAGCCAGGGGAGAGGTAACAACAGGCTGAGCAGCACCAGCCGCGGCTGTAGCCACTGAGGGAGAGGAGGAGGAAGCCGACTCCGCGGGTAGAAGACCCATCAGAATCAGCTTATTCCTTCTATCCCCCAGGGCCCAGGGGTTAAAAGCTGCACAAATTTGGCAGCCCGAAGACAAGTGCTGTACCCCCAGGCAGAGGACGTATTGAGTGTGGCCATCCGCTGGGGAAAGCTTATGGCTACACTCAGTGCACTTAGAAAAAATGGCCTTAGGGGGGCTCGGCCATTATCTAACGAAAAAACACACACGCGTCTCACACAAACACCTAAGGGGAAAGGGGGGATTTCTAGGCTTTAAACTATGAGGGATGGTAAAGAGGTTTAAACTAGGGAATTAACTATCCACACACACAAAAACTAGTAAGATTTTGAAAAACTTTCTTTACTCACAAATCGCCTAACGCTAGGAGCTTGAGAAACCTGTGCTTGACAAAACGAGATCTGGTGACTGGAAGGAGGTGGCAGGGTATTATGGGTAAGGGGGAGGAGCTTGGGGTTCGGAAAGTTGCCGGCTCCGATCCAGGTCGGATCCGATACCCACAGGTTGGTGATCAAATGAAGTTTCCTACTTCAGATCAGTTGGTTAATCCTTCATGAGTGTTGAAAGTGTTTGTTGGTGAAAGGACCTCAAAACCCTCCACTCCATGGACCACCTATGCTTCTCGGACAACATCTTTTGGAATTCCCACTTCTTCCCTGGGGGCCTTGCTTCTAGGAGTATCCTAGATAAAGTTCTGGTACTTACGGAACTACAACTGTTTCCAAACCTTCTGGGGAAGAAGACCGTCCAAGGTTGAAGAAGTGGATTCTGATGGCATTCAGGGTTTTAAAATTCTGTTCAATTCCTGGTAAGAATATCCTTAACTTTGGACCCACTGAAAGAGGCATTCAGCAAGGAGACAAGTCTTCCAGAAAATCGCACAGATGCATCCAGGCATGGCAGCTAAGCTGTTACCTGATGCTCTCAATGTGCCATTGGGTGCACTGGACAACAGACACACTGACACATTAGAAACAGACCGAAAAGTAATTGGCTGTGATTCTACTGACCTCTGGGACTCCACTATCATGACAACTGAAAGAGAAAATACCTTTGCAGTCAAAGTGGCCCATGCAGTTCAGCACATGAAGGGCAAAGGTCGAGAAAGCATACACTCACTTCTCAAATCTCTCCACAGTCAAACATGCACTCACTTCTCAAATCTGTCCAAAGCCCTAGACTCACTGTCTGAAGAATGAACGGAAGGAACTCTACTCAAAAGAGGGACCGTTACTACAGTGTACTTTGTCTCTCAGGGAAACTAAAATCTTATCTGGCTTACAAAGAATAAGTTCTACCCCTTCCAGCTCCTTCCACATCACTGGGATACTAACTCTATCAAATCATCTGCACCGGGGAACCATCCAGGAAGCAGATGGGCCAGAACGAAAGGCCTCAAGGAACATTAACTCCTCCTGGGAAGAATCATCGGTGAACCAATATCCCCCTCTGCCTGAGCAATTTGAAGAGCTTTTCAAAGGATATGTCTTCTAGGGGAGATCTGGTGGACCAGTCATCCTCATCCAGGTTGGTGTCTTTTGTGAGGGACTCCTATGGAGAATCTAAATGCTTCTTTTTGCGTTTGTGTTTCCTTCCTTTGCTCCTGTGCACGGGACAGATGAGAGCTGGTCGGACACTGTGAAGAGCCAAAAGCTTGGGCATGCTCAAGACAGGTTGATGCTGACTGTCTCATGAATAGGAGATAAGGAAATGAAGCACCTGAAGCACCTGAAACTGCAGGAATTCTGTGTGGTTCTGAGTATATATGGGTTGGTCCCTTTCTCAAATAGGAGACCATCTTCTCCTCAAAGGACATGAACGCCTATGTTGGTCTCAAAGAAGATCTGCTTTGGTCTAAGGACCCTGACAGGAGCTCCTCCTGAGATGCAGCCTGACTTGGGTCCAACGCTGAAACTGGTGCCAGACTGTTGGGGGCCAAAGCTCCGAAAGGCAGAGAGGGCTCTGGCAGGACAACTTTAGATTCATCCTGACCCGGAGACCCCGACGTCAACCTCTTAACTCCAGGACCCACCCAGATCCAACACTGGAGTAGAATGGGTCAAGGAAATCAATGCCCAGGCTGTCATCTCAGACAGGTGGACCAAGTGGGACAAACCCAAAACCAATACCACCTGATCAGAGGTTCAGTTTGGGGAAAGAAAAATCAAAATGGGTTTAGCAGGGCCTGGTCTCACTAACTCAGAAGCCGAGGAACGCGAAGAACCTCTTGTTGAATCTAGGTTTTCAAGAGCATCCTCATCATTCTAGCCGCACTGGCTTTGGAAAGACTCCTCAAAGACTGCACTGACCTAAAGGAAGGCATCTCAAGAGGGCAGCCTAGAGGACCTGTGTTCCTTTCTTTCCAATAGGATCTGAGACCTAACCCAGGGAAGGGATGGCTCCAGTACACAAGAGGCAGTTGGGGACTGGACCTGAGCCTGATCCAACACCGGTGTCTATGCAGGAGGTGCTGGATCCAAAGTCAAGGTACCTTAAAAGTGAGGTCTTGGACTGCAGAGGAGTCCATAGACCATTTCCTCTATTCCCTGGATCCATCTCTGGTGAGATCCTCGACTTCTTTCTCTTAAGGTTTTTCCCTCTTGAACTTACCAGCAGACTTCTCTTCAACCTTAGTTGGAAGTGGGAACCTAAAAATGAAGTGGCCAGATCTCCTATGTTGGCAAGGAGGAGGCCCTTCAGAACAAGCCTGGAATGATGCTCTAACAAAGGTAGAGGTCCAAAGGATAGGCAAATCTCACAGAACTCATCCAGGTGTACTGACCCAAGCAATAAATGTACTTCTCATGTGGGTCTTATGTCAGAATACTGTGGCCACAGTCCACACATCTTAAAGCCAGAATCCTTGTCAGCCATGGAAAAGCAAGGTGAATAACATTCAAACAACACACCTAAGAAACACAAACTACACAAACAAAAAAAATTCAAAATGTTCTAGCTATATGAGTATATGATATGCAAGCGAACAATTGCAATTTTGACATCCGTTTGGTCAACTGAAACGGATGGTCGACAAGTGTGCAAGAATGACAATCCCTGGATAGGGGATTATTCCCTTTCCCAGGGAAAGTGGGAAGTTGGGGTTATATATAATTTGCAGATGGTGCAGGCTCCAGAGGGGGCTTGCCCCTCATGCAAAACCACTTGTTTTTGGTTTAACCTTCTATGGTGTAACCCCTGTAGTATGAATAGAATGTGCTGACATCATGTTTTCTGATTCAAGTATGTCAATATACTGGTCATTTGATCAGTTTTACATATACACATAGACATCTTAATTTTGTTTTTAACAAACACCTTCTAAGAAGGAGAAAAGAAGCAAGAAAGGCAGGAAAAAGACAATAATAATCCTGTAAAAGGAGATAAAATTCGGCACATATATGAAAAGAACCTCCTAATGCATGAAGCCAACACTGAGCCTTGAAAACCATGTCTCTCTCCTAGCACAGCAAACTAGATATGAGAACTGTCATGTCAGTGGAACATTATGGGAGGGAGAAGGAGCCTTAGCCTTGGAGCCAAAAGACTAAACTGCTGGCCTCATATCCGAATAGATCCAATATACTGAACTGTTGAGGTGGATGGAAAAGACAACATCAGATCTGACTATATACAGAAGTTAGGGATATTGGGTGGGTTTGGCTACTGCAACAGTGAGCAATTCTAACATCTACTGTTATGGGTAAACGCAACATACACAGCTGTACTACATTCATTATTCCCACTGATGCAGCCTTTAGGCTACATGGGTTGATTACCAAACCCTATTCAATCTGGGAGAAAGAAGCTGGTCAGTCCTTCTGAAGGACTTAGCCTTGTCCAGGTAAACTCTGAGCTGTCTACGAATGTCTAGAGTGTGCAAGATCCTTTTCTGCCTGTTTTGAGAACTGGGAAAGAGAGTGGGGAGATGAATAGCCTGACTGAGAGACAGCTCCTTCACTACCTCAGGCATGAAGAATGATGTTAGTCCTGAGAATCACCCTGTCCTTGTGAAAAATAAGAAAGGGGGAATGGCCATGAGGGCTTGAAGCTCTGAAATTCTCCTGGCAGAGATGAAGGCCAAGAGTAGGATGGATTTCCAATACAGAACTTCAAAGAAGCAGAATAAGCCAGTTCAAAAGAAGGCAGAGTAGGCTTTGTAGCACAAAATTAAGATCTTAAGAGGAGAGATGAGTTTCTAAGAGGGGTGTGTGTGTGAAGGTGCATAACTCCTTTGAGGAAAAAGCTTGATCTCTGGCCTAGAAATAACTGGAGGACTAAGCGGAAGGCAAGCATCAATAGACAAATGAGCTTTTATAGAAAAGTCGGCCAAGCCTGACGAAATAAGCTCACAGAGATATTGCAGATATGCAGGGACCTGTGCTAAGAGTGGATCTTTATACCTTGTTTACAGCACCAAAAAGGAAGCCACTTCAACTTATCAAGATAAGTTTTTTCATTCGAAGATCTACTAGCCTCTTGTAAGACGTGTACAACCTATTTGGAGAAAAGATGTCTGAGAGATTAGAATCCTATCATCCACTGGGTCAGACTGACAGATGGCAGATTTGGGTAGAGCAGGAATCCTTTTTGTTGAGTTATACGGTCAGGCTGTAAAGGGATTCTCTTGTAGTTTCCCTTTGCTAGGTGAAACAGCAGAAGGAACCAATGTTGCCTCAGACAAAATGGAGCCAGGAGGAGGAATTTGGGTGTCTCCCTTTGTACCTTAAGTAGCAGCCTTGAAAGAAAAAAGCACAGGAGGAAAGGTGTAGAGAAACCACCCTGTCAATTGTAAAGAGAAGGCATCTGTCTCCCAGGCTGAAAGACAAGGGTCCCTGGTGCAGAACAGGGGGAGCTGAGGGTTACTTGATGAAGCAAAAAGGTCTACATGAGGTGTGCTCCACTGGAATGTGATGATGTGGAAAACCTCTCTATTCAGAGTCCGCAGGTGGGGATCCTCCACGAAATGACTAAAGCAGTCTGACGGAACACTGTCCTGAGAAGGGATGTATGTGGCTGTTAGCATGATTTGTGTTGCTAAATTTGCATTCCTCCTGTGTCAACCTGCTAGTTGGTATGACCTGTTGCCTCCTTATTTGTTTATATACCCCATGACTGTTGTGTTTCCTATGAACACTTGGAGGGGGTCTTGGTTTCCAAATAAGGGCAAAGGTCTGTACGGCTTGCAGCAGAGCCCTCATTTCTTTTAGACTAATGTGTTC
>NC_056745.1:1551375531-1551385531 GCF_019279795.1 Protopterus annectens
TTTTAGGGGCAATGTATCAGAGTCCATCAAGTCAGGAGAAAAAACACTAGCCGGAGTAATACCAAAGAATGGCTGCACTGTCAGCCAGTGAAAACTGAACAAATCATCCTATTCTCCTTCTAAATAAAAATATGAAGTCTGTTTCTGCAAGAATACCATTTTGAGCCTCTCACTGAATAAAATGACAACAGTTTCAGTAAAACAGTTCAAAGCACAAAATACATGAACAAAAGTTCCTTAACATTTGTTAAAAAAGGTAGTTTCAACCCCAAATGAATGGAACAGCATAAACCAGTACTAGACAAGAAATAAAGCATCATCTTGTGAAAAATCCTGTCAGAAATGTTTAACAAACAAAATGGTGAAAAGTAGTGATTTAAATAACAGAAAAATATTTAAAATGCTGTAATCTTGCTCAATCACCTCAAATAAACATACCCCCCCCAAAAAAATGTAATATCAGCAAGTTTTCAAATTAAGCTTTTAATAAAAAAAAAAAATAAATAAATAAAATAAAAACAGGCATGAGTAACTCATGACTCGGGAAGCAGTGACTGCACTAAAATGGCCTTAATACAGAAACTCAGTAAAACATTCACAAATTGCAAAAAAAAAAAACACAACTGAAGGGTAGCCCCATCCCAGAAACCAACAATTAGCTAAAAATAAACAGTATAAGCCATATACTGTGCAGGCAAAGTAAGAAAAAAAAGCAAACAAGTATATATAACATTGCTGGAACTGAGCAGACTGTGTGAAAATTCTGACATCCCAGTTGACATGAGAGTTACTGAAAATGTACATGGACATGGAAGGAATTGACTATATGGACTATGATAAACTGAAGAGAGAGAATTTTTGCTCAGGGCTGGTTTACTCCATGAGGTACAAGTAATAAAAGTTCTTAACTAGACTTTTAATATAGGTAAACTGGTAAATGTACAGATGAGTGACTTAAAGAAAGTTTTAAAACTTTGGCTTGAACCTGATAGCAACAGAAAAGTGAAAAATGTAGAAATGTTGTCGGTAGATAGGCTTAAAAAAGCTTTGGCTAATAACATAAGAAAATGGGTACTGCAAACTCATTTCAAGAAATCTGATAAGCTAGTAACCTTAGTAGAATACTTATTAAAGACGCTCCTTAAAATTAATTGTTTGCGTCTTAAGGCTAAAACTGCAGTAACAAATGTACCATTTTCTGCTAAACAAAATACAGAGCTCTGAGCTTATTGCTGCTAGTATAAACCAGATGATGCCACTGAAGATGGACGCTAAGCAGCAGAAATCTGTAGAGAAAGAAGAAAGTAAATTTAGCAGTGGGTATCAGTACATACTAGTCACAATGGACTACTATATGCAATTTCCCGAAGAAATGTCATTACACAAACCTAATGTTAAGGCCTTTACCAGGGAACTGGAACTGTTATTCTCCAGAGTGGGAATCCATAAAGAGATTCTTGCTAACCAAGCACACCTTTATTTCAATAAATAAAAATGCTGGCAGGCAGAGTTTCACAGGCACAAATCACTCAGGTGATGATAAACCAAAGGTGTATTTAATGATAAAAATCCAGAAGAAAAACAAATAAAATGTGAGCGCTTTCGTTAAACAAGTGTTAACTTCATCAGACACCATTAAAATGTAAGACAGCCATTTATATACATATAAAGAACACTCTGATTGGGTAAGCAAAGAGAGTCAGCTAGCTAAGCAACACTGAGACAGGAACATTAATTAACCCCTTGATGACTGTGTTACAGTTGAAACTGTTGCATCTTAAATACAACTAAAACTTGTAATTATAAGATAAATTATTAGTCTCATACTTGTGTCATGAATGGTTCTAAATAGGATAAAACTAAAACCAAAGTAATTTTTAAAAATCTCATGTTAAATATTCACATAATGCTAAAATGTTTACCAAAGCCAAATACATACAAAATACATACAAAAGTGCTTTTGCTTAACAAATGTTTTGAGATATTTTGTTCCTTTCTAGGGCTTTTAATTTCAATACAGGAGAGATGGATGTCCTGTTATTTAGCCCTGGCCATCTATCTGCCTGTAGTAAGATTTGCCACCTTAACTCCTTTAACTCTAACTGAAGTCCCCAAGGCTTTTTGTCACTGATATCTACATGGTCTATTGCCTTAAATGTGAAATTGCGGCCAGTATTATCCTGAATATGCCTCGCTAAAGCATTATTAATATTATTCTTTCTTATGGCATAGTTGTGTTCATACATTCTGGCGTTAAATTTCCTTTCTGTTTTGCCTACATAAAATGCTAGGCATTGGTCACATGTAGCCATGTAGACCACTGCCTTGGAGTGATAGTTATATTTACCTTTTACATAATGGTCTACACCATTCACTGTAAATTTGCTGCCTGATTTCACCTTGTGGCACCAGTTACAAAATTCACATTTGTACATCCCTACACGTCCTGTTCTAGTGAAGTTAGAACCTTTCCTAAGAAGGTCTTTTAAGTTTAAGCCCCTTCTGTATGTAACTATAGGTCTTTCTCCTATTTGTGCCCTGATGTACAAGTCATCCATTAAAATGTCCCAGTTCTTATAAAAAATGGACATCAAGTGGTATGAGTCAGAGTTGAATGTAAGCACCATAGATCTACAAAAATAACTTTTTTTCCAACTCAGGTCTCCCCTCTTCAACTTCAGAGGGGCTGTTTAGTGTATTTTCCCCAACTATAGGCTTAAAATGCCCTACTCTTCTTTTACCTATCACTTCCTGCATAAGCTCATTGATCAAGTCTGCTGGGTACTCCCTCCTCAAGAACATAGTTTTTAAGTTGTCGCATTCAATAAGAAAATCTTCTTCTCTGGAGATCATACGGGCTGCTCGAACTAATTGCCCTTTAACTACCGACCTCTTTTGATGCTTGGGGTTGGAGCTAGTGTAATGCAGGAATGTGTTTGAGTAGGTCTCTTTCTTGTGGATCCCAGTAACATATTTTTCATTATGTGTGTCTTTGTATAGGTGGACATCAAGGTAATTCATATAATCCAGGTTAATCACCCAAGTGAACTGCAGGAATGTAGTGGTGGTGTTAAGGTATCTCAAAAACACTTCCAAAACAACCAGTGACCCATTCCATATCAAGCTGATATCATCTTGGTATCTATAATACAGTTTGACCTTAGAATAGTACTGAGACTGAAATACATAATTTCTTTCCCAGTATGCCATTACCATATTCGCGAATGCCCCACCACAAGCTGAACCCATTGCCACTCCTATGGTCTGCAAAAAGTACCTGCCATTAAAGGAGAAATAGTTGTTTCTTAAAACAATTTATAATAATTCCAAAATTAGATGAATTTTCTCCTGGTTAACTTTGTATAACAACAGTAGGTCACCCAACCACTCGAGACCAGTTTCTTGTGGGACAACTATGTACAGGTCTTTTACATCTATAGTGACGATGATGCCACTTGCATCATACCTGGTTTTGTTCACTTGTTCTAAAAAAGCCCAGGAGTCTTTACAGATTTGGCTTTCATTACGCAATATTTTCTTCAGCTCATGGTCTAAAAATTGGGTGCAAGCAGCGGTAATGGAGTGTCTTCCATCCACTAAGGGCCTCATAGGTGGATCTGATAGGTTCTTGTGGATCTTGGGAATACCATCCTTGGGGTAATGATGTTAAGATAGTTATGTAAGGAAAGGTTGAGTCTTCTTTCTAGAAATATGTCAGTGAGTTGGCTGTAGATTTTCCTATATGCTGCATTTAATTCATTAAGGGACACTTCCGTGTAATTTCCTGTGTCTAACATAGCCAACATTTTGTCACTGTATGTGGAAGGGTCCATGATTACAACCCCTCCCCCTTTGTCAGGTTTCATAACCCTGACGTCATGTTCTTGCAGTTTTCCTGCTTCTGTTTTTTTGAGACACCTTTATTTTAGGTGTACTGCATCATTTATGTCAGTGCTTTAAATTTACACAGTTGAAGACAGTAGACTGGTGAATTTGCAGAGATACAATAAAAAATTAAATTCATGCTGAAGAAGTTGTTGATGCAGATGGTAAAAAAAGGGGAGCAACTGTTACCCTACTTTCTGTTTGTAATCACAGAGGTACCACAAGCTTCAACTGGGTTTACCCACATTTGAACTTTTGTAATACGGATATCTAAGAGGTTTGTTTGACATTGTTAAGGAAACTTGGGGATAAGAAAGAACACAATTTAAAACTGTAACAGAACACTATTTTAGTAGATTAAAGGGGTCTATATTAGTTTGCTGAAATCACTTTTCAGCTAACACACATTTATCGACCCTCATACAGTGAAAACCACTTCCACAATTCACTGAATACTCCCAGGGCAAAGAAATACTTGCCCCACAGCACAACAGACCCACATCTAGCTAAATCTAACCCACCCAAGTGGGGAGCTTCAATCCCCACACACCCTCTAACTATATATAAACTGTCTTTCGGCTTTTCCCGGTTAGGGGGTCACCACAGCGGAACACCAACCCTGAAATCACACTACTGTGGAGAAAATGGCAAAGTTGTGCTGTAGGGCAAGTATTTCTTTGCCCTGGGAGTATTTAGTGAATCGCAAAAGTGATTTTCACTGAATGAGGGTCAATGAATGCGTGTTCACTGAAAAGTGTTTTCGGTGAACTAATATAGACCCGATTAAAGCTAGTAATACTCATAGTAAAGTAGCACATGCGGAGAGCCTAGGAAATGCAACAATGAGTTTATAGTAAAAATGCAAGCATGCCCAACTCAGAGAAATTAACTCAGGCAATCAGGCAGTAGTGCTAGTGAAACACAACTTTCTAGACAAACAGCAGGGGCCATTTGAGGTGATAGAAAGAATAAGTGCATAGTTAGACAGCTAAGAAACAGCAAGACAGAACTCATTTATCACATTTTTGCATTGAAACCATGGAAAGAAATAGAGAATTTTGCAGAGAACTTACAAGCTGAAGTTCATACAAAGTTGAAGTTCATACAAAACATACAAGGGAATCTCTGCCATAAGGGTAGATGGAGGAATCCTTGTCAAAAGTACAAAAGCAGAAGGTGAGAGAATTTTTATTAAGAGGTAAGTGAATATTCTCAGAGGTGCATTCAGCAGCAGACAACCTTAACTCCTAGTTCATTCAGTTTAGAAAAAGACCACAATCCAGTCACCATAAAATGCCTATACAGTGCTCTCAATTTAGAAGATCACTAGTGTCAGACCAATCCCCCCCCCCCAAGAAATTCCTACTTGTACTTATGACGTTGGACATATCTCAGTCCTGTCAACCCAAGAGGAAAATCTTCAAAAACCTAATCTACATCCAATTACCCAACCATATAAAAATGTAAAATCTAATTACTAATAGCATAGGTTCTGGTGTCAAAGAAGTACCATGACTGCTTTATGTATTTTGACAGATGACATTCTCATTAGTACACATACAGAACTACTAACTGGCACAGTTTTTGTTGACCTAACACAAGCCTTTGACACTGATGATCACTCTCTCCTACTACACTCCCTAGCCATGGTCATCCTCAGCCCTAGTAAAGCACAATGCTTTAAAGATTTTCTGTATTGCAAACAATTTAAGCTACAAATTGGAGTGATATCCTTTTCTCTAGCACACATCTCCAAATATGTTCATCAAGCCACAAAACTTTCTGCTATTTAATTCTCTCTTTTTGTCAAAAACCTCCCTTGGAACACTTGCTGTGTTTCCAGTTCTGCTGTATACAAATAATGTGGTCATCTAGAGATATGGCCCCATAACGGTCATCATAAAACAGCAGCTTGAAACTGACCGGATCACACTAAGTAACTGGTTCATCAGACACAACCTAATACCCAATATAAAAAAAAAACTCTGGTCTTTGGAACTCCACAACAAGTCTCTAAATTCTACAAGTCCTGCTCCATCTCCTACAGCCAAAACCAACTGGTGGAAACAGTTGCACGATGCAGGTACCTGTACCTTGGAATCTGGATACACCCATTTCCTAACTTACAGTACCACATTCAAGTTACTAAAACAAAATTAATAAATTACTATTTTGGTGCATGAACATTTCCCACTTCTTCTCTCTCCCCCCTGCAGCTATGGATGCAATAGGAATAGGAGTCCCCCTCTGCCAGCTTGAATATGATCTACCGCTCATTGCTTCTGCTTCAGAAATGAACTGTAATGCTCTACAAACCACTTCAAATAACATTTGCCTTTTCATTAACCAATGTCTTCAAAGGGAATACTACTGTCATATCACTTGCAAAAACCAAATGGATGCCCATAAAACAAAGAACTTCCCTCCTACAAGGTTCCATATTATGCAAACTGGTATGGGAAGAAAGCTTCCCTTTTCCTGCTCAGAAAATTCCAGAAAGAGCTCTGCCTCCTTATAATCTAAGGTCCATTTCTCAAACTACACACCATTTCCAACCTGAAATGCACAGATCACATTTTTCTATACTGGCCCCTAAAGTTTAGGAAACTGTAGCCACAGATATTAATTCATTACAACTGATCATTAATTTCCATAAACAGCTGAAACACTTCCTGCTTAACCAATTAAAATGCAATTGCTTTAGAATCAGTGCCATCATTTAGTCTGTTCAACAACATAGTTCAATAACTCAATAACACTCCCTGCATTCTTAAATGCTACCACACTCTGGCACCCACACATCCCAGCACATTACAGGTACAACTTAACTTTTCCTTCCACTTTTTATACACGCACGCACGCACACGCATACACACACACACGCGCACACACCCATACACACACACACACATACACACACAAGTGCACACACACACACACACACACACACACACACACACACACACACACACACACACACACACACACACACACACCTCTCAACTGTGCAGATTTTTGCCTCATATTTTTGGTCCCACACACCATGCCTCTCAACTGTCCAGATTTTTGCCTAATATTTTTGGTCCGTTTTTCTTAAAATTATGGTTTTCTGGCAAATCATTGGCATTAAAGATTGAAGTCAGAAAATCGTAATAAACATTTCAGTTTCAGACTTCATACCCTTCAGAAAATTCATGAGAAAACAAAACCAGTTGTTCTATCATCTTTATAAGTTTGTAAGGGCAACATTTAAAAATTGTCCCTATATTTGGTCCTTTGTCCCCCCCCCCCCCATTATTTATGGCTTCGTCCAGATTTCTTGTTGTGAGAGGTTGAGAGGTATCACACACACACACACACACACACACCTATCCAAGCTCAGGCCTTCCTCCTATCATGCCTGAGTACTCCAGACATCAAATACAGCTCTACCAAATTTACTGTCACCCCCCCCCCAACAAAGCTCTTCTTCAGACACATCCCCTTTCTTTCCTCTTTGTCCTCCTCTTTGACACAACAATGCACTCCTACAAAACTTTCCAGACATGACTTTCAGCTTCTTCCTCCTCTCCACATCACCTCAGCTACACTTTTCCTTCTCACCATTACCTCCATAAGTCCCCCCCACCTACCCTGCTGTCCCTGATGTAAATGTGTCAATGTAAAATAATGTGCCTTTACTAATTTCCATAGTTTTGTAGAAGGTTCATTATACAGTTTTCCTTTACTAGAGTTTGTACTGCAGGACAATATTCATTAGCAATATAAATGCTTTTACTTCTCAAAGGATTGCTTCTGTAAGTTTAGCAGTCACTTGCAGACTTTGCACTGATTAAGCCTGCACATGCTTTTGTATCTTTGACTGTATTATTGTTTTGTTCAGGTGAATAACTGTATAACACATTTCTTATATGACCTTGTATCTTTTATCAGGTTGTAGACCCTAGGCTGAGGTTGAAAATTGTCCACTTGTGTCAGACTCCGTGCTCTATTATGGAGCACAAATTCATAAATGATTAAACAAGCAATCAAACAAACAAGCACATAAAAATAAATTCCCTTCCTCTATCTCCAACCACTCTTAATTCTTACAGTCTAAAAACAACCTACCTGTCTAGTCTGTGTCCTATACTCTACCTCCCCTACATCTCCTACTAGCCATTCTTACTTTCCTTTCTTGTTTCCAAACTCCTATACAACTAGATCCTACCCACTTTAAATACGCATCTGCCTAACTATTAACTCATTTTGCTCTAAGCAGCTTAAATAATATTGTAACTATAGTCACATTTTCTTCTGCTAATTGTTTAAAACCTTGTTTGTAGCAACTCACATACTTGTCTGCCAATTGTTAATACTCTATATAATTGAATTGCCTGAGGAGCTTTTTTTCTCTCCAGGTCTCTGCTTGTAAGATCCTATAGCTGATTGTTACTACTATGTTACTAAAATTTAATAAATTGTTTTCTAGTCCTGAGGAGCTTTCCCCCCCGGGTCTCTGCTGAAAATGAGCCAAAAGCTCAGCCAGACTAACCCGGTTAACAAATGTAAAATAAATAAATAAATAAAAATAAATAAAATAAATAAAACAAAGATCCAGAAATCCTGCTTTATTAATCCTTCTTCTTGTACCATGGCTCAAAGGGCCTGTAAGGAAGTAACATTAATAAAGCAGGGCTGATAGATCTTTGCTGTTATATTTATGTGCTAATAATATTGTTTCAGCAAACATAAATAAAATGCCTCAGAAAACTAAACTAATAGAATGTAATACAGAGACAAACCCTGGAATGAAGATTGGACTAGGGCATTACAGGATGTCAGCCACAAAAGCAGTTATAAATGGATAAGTTAAAAACCTACTTAAACCAGTTGAGGCAGAAGAGTCAAAGTAATTACAGTAGCCTATTTGTGCCTGTCCCTAAACTTGAGGGAAGTAATAGATTCTGTAATGACCTTTGTAAAATGAACAGCGTTTCAAAGTTTGATAACTATTCCATGGCCAGAACTGATAGATTGATAGATAACTCGGGGAAGGCCAGACACATGACAACAGTAAACATGTGGAAGACATACTGGTGGATGCTACTTACCTCTTCTGCCAAAATACTAAAAAACAAAACAAAACAAAAAAATAAATAAAACAAACAGCCTTTGTAACTTCTGATAGTATTTCAGTACAAAGTTACCATTTGGCCTACATGTAGCCAAAGGCACCTTTCAAATTATTGATGTTCTGCTCATGATTTGCTTCCACTTACCTGGATGGGTTGTCATTCATTCAGAAGACTGGGAATTTCACTTACCTAAAGTACAAGCTGTGTTAGAATCCATAAGGCAAGCACATGAGTGTAAATGATAAGAAAATAAAATGTGTATAGTGGAAGCCAAGTGCTTAGGGAACCTTATAGGAAAAGGGATGGTTAGACCACAAGTATAAAGAAAGAGGTCACAGAAACTGACCTGTACTATCAGGAAGAAATAGGTGATGGCTTTACTAGGACTAGCTGGATACTACAGAATGTTTGTCTCTAATTTTGTGATAATTCCATGCTCTTTGACAGATCCTACAAGAGAAAAAGCCCGTCAAGGTGCAATGGTCTCTTCAGGCAGACAGAGCCTGTAGTGAACTAAAACAGATCACACTATTCTGAAGTTGTGTTAATGACTCCTTATTTTCCTAAGGAGTTTACCTTCAGAGAGGCATTTCACTTTGTTAACAGATCATGCCCCTTTGCAATGATTAAATAATCAAACTGGTGGCAATTTAAAGTTATGCCACTGGACACTATTTCTCTAACCATTTTAGTATGCAGTGACCCACATGAGCATCCTGCTGATAGGTCGTGTAGTGTCTACAAACCATTATTATTATTATTATTCCAAAATGTATAATTTTGTGCTGTGATGTGGTAGTTGTAACATGTCTGGAAAATGTGTAGTCTGTTTTTAAAGAATGTGTAAGGTGCCTTTAAGTTTACTGCAGTATGGAACATGGGAACAGCCTCACAGAAGTTAGATAGACTACAAGGTTTTAATTGAAATTCAGGGGTTATAAGGAGGTTGCCTGAAAACAGTAAACAAGGAAGTTAGTTCCTCATCTGGAGGATTATTC
>NC_056745.1:1551390531-1551400531 GCF_019279795.1 Protopterus annectens
CAAAAGCATACAGGAAATCAACTTATGTTAATTCTTTTTTACACTTCGAAAGTGCACACCCCTTCCATAGTAAGAAAAACATTTTAAAAGGACAATTTGTGAGGGGGTCTAGGATGACGAGTAGACAAGAGGATTTTTATGAAGAATGTGATAGACTAGAAAATATGTTTATGGAAAAAGGTTATCCTATCAAATTTATAAAAAACATAAGGAAAGAAGTAGAGCTAGGTAGAAGTGGAAGATTTCATCCTATTAAGGGTATAGAAAGAAATACCACTGATGGTTTAGGAAATGAAAGGACAGAAAATATAGGAAAAATAGATGATGAAGGTGAAAGCCATCAAAGAAGATTAATATTAGAATATAATTCCCTTAATAAGAATATAGGAGGAATATTTAATAGAGAATGGAAAACATTCCTAACCTATACTGACATTGAAGAAGTCAGAGAGATAGTACCTAAAATTGTTGATAAGAATCCACCTAACATTAAGAACATGTTAGAAAGAATAGGGAAGTCAAAGAGAATAAAATCTGGTGAAATAGTAGGAACATTCAAGTGTGGAAGATGCCCCCAGTGTATTTTTATAATAAATAAGGATGAAATATACTTGGAGAGTAGAAATAAAATAATAAAAAGTTTCAGTTACTATAATTGTGAAACTCAAAGAGTAGTATATTTAGCGACCTGCCAAAAATGTCAATCTTTCTATATTGGAAAGACAGAGAGACCACTAAAAAAGAGGGTCTATGAACACACTTACGACATTAAAAAAGAAAGAGAAACAAATGCACTTTACAAACACACCAAAAACTGTTTAGGTGCAACCTACTTGTTTTTTGTATTAAAACAGATTCAGATTGATCCCAGGGGAGGCCCATGGGAGGATACATTAGAAAGTAGGGAGCTATGGTGGTAGGTGCACTTAGATGCTAGTAAAAGTTCAGAAAAAAAAAAAAAAAATTTCATCTGCTTTTACTGTACTTGTGTTTTTACCTACTTCTTTTTACTTTTGCATCATCTTAAAATACTCAATTGCATTTATTACTGCTTGGTGTAACTCATTCTAAGCCTTTTGGTTTAAACACTTGGGCTTTGGACCAGTTAGTTGTTTTGCACTGAGAGGGTTTGTGGTCTGCACTGTTGTGGCAGAACAGGTAGCTTACATCCTTCTAGGTTGAGAACTGCTGATTGAGGGCTCAGTGTCTGTTATTCTAAAAGTGTATTAATTCTGGTTTAAGCACTTGGGCTTTCAAGCCAGTTATTTTACATTAAGAGGGTTCGTGGTCTGCACTCTTGTGGGAGGAGAGGCTGGACTCTGCCTTTCTGAGCTGGGAATTTCTGGTTAAAGGCTTATAGTGCATGCATATCTGAACTGTTTCTTACTGAAGTTGGTGCGCCTTGTTTGCTGTGGCATAGACTGGATTCGGGCCTGCTGGATCTAGCTTTGTTTGTGTAACTTGAGCACTAATCCAGACATTCTCTAAAGTATTCAATGGTATTTATTACTGCTTGGTTGTAACTTGATTAAAGTGTAGCTATCATTCAAGTCTTTTGGATTAAGCACTTGGGCTTCAGACCAGTTGTTTTACATTAGGAAGGTTTGTGGCAAGCACTGTGGTGGCAGGACAGGTAGCTTTCATCCTTCTAAGTTGGGAACTGCTGATTGAGAGCCCAGTGTCCAAGTGTGTTAGTTCTGGTTTAGGCACTTGGGCTTCAGGCCAGTTATTTTACATTAAGAAGGTTCGTGGTCTGCACTCTTGTGGGAGAAGAGGCTGGACTCTGCCCTTCTGAGCTGGGAATTTCTGGTTAAAGGTTTATAGTGCCTGAATATTTGAACTGTATCTTACTGAAATTGGTTCACCTTGTTTGCTCTAGCATAGACTAGATCCAGGCCTGCTGAATCTAGCTTTGTTTATATGCTTGTTGTTTGTTTGCTTGTTATTTCCTGGAAGCTAATTCCACCTAACACGCAACTTCTCAGCGCTTCTGTGGATCACTAGTGATATCTGCATTGTTTACTGTACTTATTTCCTTGTTTCACTTGAAAGAAAGTTACTGTTTGTCGTTTTTGCATTTAGTTACTTGTAACACATTGCACTCAAGTTACCTGGCACTTGCTCACTAAAGCAATTATATAAGTCAGCACTAAAATTAAAAGCACTACACCCTCACTCCCCACTGGCCCTTGTTTTCAATTAAGGATTTCCCAATATTATTCTAGCATGTCCAAAGGTCAGTTGTCAATCTCCTCTCCGGTCCAGCTGGTGAATCTGGGAATCTTGAGGCAATGTTATAACTGCCTCATGTACACAGACAACCCTCTCCTCCTCCCACATAACACAAATACTTGAGAGATGCAGCTATTTAGCCAAACTGGAGGCTGAGCTCTCTCAACTCAGGACTGGCAAGACCAGACAGGAGGAGAAGGCAACTACACACACCACAAAACCAGCCTCACATAATGCTACCACTCCACTGAATCAAACACATAAACACACAAAGACATACTGAGGCTCTGAGTAAAAATTTACCTAAACAGCAGAGGCCTCCAAAGCAGACACCCAAACAACTGCTACCTCAAGACACCCCACAAGCAACACATAAACCACAAAAGCAGTGTACAAAGCAGTCACAGCCCTTAAGGCCAAATACAACATCAAACATACTTGTCATAGGTGACTCCATAGTCAGACACACTGACGTCCCACTCACCAGGCTGAACAAGGAGAGGGTCACAGTAAGCTGCCTATCGGGCGCTAGAATCCGCCACATAACACAAGCACTCGGGTCACTCCACGGCAAGTACAAATATGACACAGTCATTGTCCATGCTGGTGTGAACGACCTGAGACGTACCTCCCTGGACTACATGAAAAGAGACATAGAGGAGCTCTCTGATTATGTAGCCCAGGCAGGTATGACCCTAACCCTGAGCAGTATCCTTCCTTCACCAAGAATGATGCCACAATATAGAGACAAGATGATCAGCTTTAACAATTGGCTTAATGTCTGGTGTCATTCAAAGGGGATCCAGTGTCTGTCTGCCTGGGATGACATGCTTGACAAGCCACGCTGCTTCGCAAGGGACGGCTTGCACCTGTCACCCTGGGATTCCGGATATTGGCTAAGGCTCTTGCCACCCCATAGTGCCTTTTTAGGCAAGGCTCAAATTCTAAACCTACCACCCTAGAAAACAAAAATGGGAAGAAACTGAGGGTAATGCTGCTCAATGCCAGAAGTCTAAATCTCAAAATGCACGCACTCGAGGTCCTTCTCAGTATGGAGAACATCGATGTCTGTGCTGTAACTGAAACCTGGTTCAAGGCTCCTGAGAGCACCCCGGCACTATTAGGTTTTACCTCATATCATGCGTTCGCCCCAAAACCCGGACCACACCACAAAAGGAGGGGTGTATCCATATTCATAAAGGATACCCACACCTCCAGGTTGGTGGCAACGCACGAAGCTCGGAAACCATCCAGGTGCAACTAACCATAGGCAAAACTGCTCTACAAATTGTAGCATGCTACAGGCCACCTTCTCAAACTCAGGAACCCCACACAGCCTTCCTGAAGACACTGGAGGGTATAAATGTATCTCAAAACACCATCATATTGGGTGACTTCAACTACCCGAATATAGACTGGGAACATTACTCAAGCCCAAACTTTCTAGCCCAACGGTTCCTGGAGTTCATAAATTCAAATGCCATGGAACAGCTAGTCACTGTTCCCACAAGAGGAGAAAATATACTAGATCTCATTGTCACAAACATGGGGACAAAATGCTCCACACCGGAAGTATATCCCTCATTGGTGAGATCTGATCATAAACTAATCTCACTGGAAATCCACATCCCGCCCCACCCCAAACAAAAAGACCATAGTGAAGAACTTCTCTAAAGCAAACTTCACACTACTCAAGACTGGTGTGGTATCCTTCAAGGCCCCTGAGCCAGAGGAAACCACAACCCAAGCTGCGGAAGCCCTTACAAATGCCTTCTATGAACACCTCCAGGACTGCATGGATCAGGCAATCCCAAATAAAACCAAGACCCTTTCCACAAAGGGCAAGCGTCCTGTCTGGCGGACCCCAGCCCTTCACACACCTTACCATCAGAGGAGAAAGCTATTACATGATAGAACAAAATCCATAAAAGGGAAGTCACCCTAATCATTATTAGTAAAAATTACGAGCACTCATAAAATCAACTAAGGCCAATTTTGAGAGAAAAATTGCCATGGATTCAAAGGACAATCATAAGGCCTTTTTCAGCTATGTTAGGAACCTAGGTGGAAACTCCCAGATATGCTCAGAATTAGTCCAAAATGATACAAAATCACTGAACCCACAGACATTGCCAACATACTGGCAGACAGGTTCAGTGCAAACTTCACCCCCCTCTCCCCCCCTAAAGGAGAGATAACTATCCCCGCCGAGTGTAGCCTCCCCGGCATCTCAAATGCGCAGGTGAAAGCTGCTCTCTCTAAAGCTAAAAACACAGCATCAATGGGACCGGATGGTGTCCCCGGCTGTGTGCTACACGAGCTAAATGAGGAATTAACCCCGCACATAAGGCAGCTGTTTAATCTCAGCCTTACCACAGGATACGTGCCCAAGGAGTGGCGTACGGCAACTGTGGTCCCACTCCACAAAGGCGGCGCCTCTACGGACCCTGGTAATTACCGCCCCATAAGCTTAACAAGTCTAGTCTGCAAAGCTATGGAGAGGATCATAATGGAGCTCATAAACAAAGATATAGGGGACTTGCAGACATTGGACCCGACCCAGTTTGGCTTTGTCAAGGGAAGATCATGCCTTTGAACTTGGTCGACTTCTTCGAAGCAGTCACCAAGGCCATTGATGAGGGAAAGGCAGTCCATACAGCCTACCTTGACCTTGCAAAGGCTTTCGACACAATACCCCACTCGGGTATTGTAGAAAAACTTACCAGCTTAAATGTAAACCCATATGTCACAAGATGGGTTGCAAACTGGTTTAAGGACAGAACCCACAGGGTTAGAGTTGCTGGCGCTGTGTCAGACTCCAAGCCGGTCACAAGTGGTGTCCCACAGGGCTCGGTCCTTGGCCCCCTATTGTTTGGCATCTACTTCTCAGAAGTACAGGCCAGCATGGGAGGACTTTGGCTGACAAAGTTTGCAGACGACTGCAAACTGGGCGCCATAGTGGAAAGTGCATCGGACACGGATATCCTTCAGAAGGGACTCACGGAAACAGATAGCTGGTGCCAGAGCCATGGCCTGAAGTTAAACGCCAAAAAATGTATAGTCATACCCTTCGGGAAAAACAAGGTAACCCCAAGCTACCATATAGGTGGCAATCCACTAAGCACAGAAGAGGTTATCAGGGACCTGGGGACCCAGGTTGACAGTGGCCTTTCTTTTGACACTCACATTGCTAAAGTGGTTAGAAAGACCTTCTACATTGCCCACCTGATCATGAAGGGATTCACATCCAGATCTAGTGAGGTCATTGTTCCCCTGTACTCTTCACTTATCAGACCAATGATCGAGTACAATGCCCCATTCGGGATGTATCTCACCCGACATCTGCAGCAATTGGAGAGACCCCAAAAGTTCCTCACCAAAAGGATAAAGGGACTCCAAAATCTGTCATATGCTGCCAGATTGAAGAAACTCCAGCTCTACTCAGTCGCATACCGTCTGCTCAGAGGTGACATGTGCCTGACATACAAGGCCATGTCCAACCCGGAATTAATGGACATGCTTCACCTCAAAATATCCAAATCCACCAAAACCACTAGAGCAAGCGACTTAAACCTTAGCACGGATATAAATAGGATGTGCTGGAGGGATAGATTTATCACTCAGAGACTCCCTATGCTGTGGAATAAAATCCCGGTCCATGTGAGGCAGAGCACCTCGCTGACTCTGTTCAAGACAAATCTAGACCTGTGGATGGGAGATCGTAGGTTTACCCCGGGAATCATCTCTGTGTCACTGCTGGACAGAGGCACAACAAACTAATGGGAACAGTATTTTTTCATATAAGGGGTGGCGTAAGCCACAAAAATTTGGGCTAGGCTTATAAATGCCTTAGGGCAGATAGCCTAGTATAAACCTATGAACCTATGAACCTATGAACCTATTATATATCCATAGGAGCTATACTGAGACTAAAAGCAAACAAAATTTAAATTAATATATCCCAGATTTTAACACTAGAGGGCAGTAGACTATAGAAGTATTAAATAAATGGAATGGTATTATCATAAAATAATTATTTTTATTTTTATTTTTATTTTGATTTCTTTTTTTCATTTTACATAGAAGTTTTTAATAAAGATTTATGAACCTTATTAGGTATGTTTATAATGTCCCTTAAATTTAACATTCATAAGTTACACAACATGTTCTTAGTTCTAAATTATATACAAAATTTATACTGGATGCACTTTATATTTATATTTATATTTATATAGTTATTTATTTATAAGCATATATTTATATTTATATATATTTTAATATTCAAGCATTTTTAAACATTTAAGTATTACTGGATGTTGCATAGGTGTCATTGATTATTCTTGCACATTAAGAAGCGACAAAGAATTTTATAAACTAAACATTTTTAACAAGTTTGGAATGTTATCATGTTGTATGTTTTTAATCTATACACGAATATATTCAAGAGTAGAAAAGTTATATATGAAAGCTTAATATCAAGATAACTCCTATTAAGTATATTATATAAAATATACATAAGAATGTATGTCTTTTGGAACGGAGTTCTGTGAACATCCAGGAGATCTTGAATAACGAATGTAACACTCATGAATATTCATGAGAAAGTGAAGCCGATAGGGCATTTTAAAATGTGTAAATCAATTGTTATTGGTACCTTTCTTTTATTAGAAAGGTAATATGATATTTAAATGTTAATTGCACAACTTCCTTATATCTGATGAAGTCCCACATTGTGAGACGAAAACGCGATTATTACAGTTTTGAAGAGCGTTACTTTTCTGTGTGGTTTATCAATAAATAGTGGAATTTTTCCATTTGACTGCCTGGAGGTATTTCTGAGCACTTAGCGTCATTTACAGCATTTTTATTTGTATATATATATATATATATATATATATATATATATATATATATGGGTCTACCTGAAAACACAGATACGCAAAAACACCGACAATGAGATAACCGACATCACAAAACCGAACGTTAAAAAACACGAAACTTCACATGTCCGACAAACCACAATCCGAGCAATCAACAAAACAAATACCTTTTCTGTAAAACACACACACAACACAAGCACACCAAAAAAACTTACAAACCTACACTAAACCTTACATACACAACTATCTATGCACTAACCTTAACCCAAACCCTAACCCTAAGGTCCGTCACTATCGCAAACTCACCTAACCCACACCCTAACCCTAAAGTCTGTCACTATTGCACATTTACCTTACCTGCACCCTAACCCTAACTCACTTAACCCACCCCTAACCTTAAAGTCTGTCACTATCGCACATTTACCTTACCCGCACCCTGAACCTAACATCCGCCACTATCACACACTTACCTTAACATGTCGTTGTTCTCAGCGGCGGGATTTTCAATCGTCGGTCATCTCCTTTGTCGATCTTCCGATGTCAGTTAGCTCATTGTCGGCATTGTCAGCATTCAGTGTTTTCAGGTAGACCCATATATATATATATATATATATATATATATATATATATATATATAGGTCTACTGTATATATTCGAAAACTCACTTCTTCGAATATAAACAGTAGACCCGCGGTTACATGAAAGTGCACTTAAGCGAAAGTGCACTTCAATGAGCATTGGTTCAAAGAACCGATAAAAACAGTAAAACATCGTTTTGCGGGGGCATGCCCTGCAACCCCACCTACTTAAATATACCAACTCCAACATCACACTATAGTGGGGAAACATGTAAATTCCCTTTCCCCACTGTAGTGTGCTTCGGCACCTGTGTTCCTGAACGGTTTGTTGAACCATTCTTCGCGGAAGTGCACTTTCGCTTAAGTGCACTTTTGCGATTTTATATATATATATATATATATATATATATATATATATATATATATATGTGTATATAGTTATATAAATATATATATATATATATATATATATATATATATATATATATATATATATAGATATATAAATATATATATATATATATATATATATATATATATATAGATATATAAATATATATATATATATATATATAAATGTATATATGTATATAGATATATAAATGTATATATATATATATATATATATATATATATATATATATATATATATATATATATATATATATATATATATATATATATATATATATATATATATATATATGTATATATATATATATATATATATATATGTATGTATATATATGTATGTATATATATGTATATATATATATATATATATATATATATATATATGTATATAGATAAATACACACACACACACACACACACACACACACACACACATATCTACTTCTTCTTTTCAAAATTACAGTTTACCGAATGCTAGATAGACAACTCCACTTTAGTGAAAGTGTATTTAAGCGAAAATGCACATTCACGAAAAACAGTTCAACGAAACACAAAAATAAAAAAAAAAAACAAATTCAACAAACACGTTTCTACAGGGGGGCAATCACCCCTTCACCCCCCCGCAGCCCCACTACTTATATATACTAACTCCGAGATCGCATTACCGTGGGGAAAAGGGAATATTTCCTTATCCTCACTGTACTGTGGTCTATAACAACATGTTATCTCAACATCAAAGGTTCCCCTCCTATACACCACTTAAAAATCAACACAGCGGTACTACCACAGGATACCAAAACTACGACTGATCTTCTCTGAACTGTTTTTTTGCGAAAGTGTGTTTTCGTTTAAATGCACTTTCGCTAAAGTGGCATTGTCTATGTAACATTTGGTAAACTAATTTCGAACAGAAGTCGACCCATATATACAGTGGATATAAAAAGTTTATACAACCCTGTTAAAATGCCAGATTTTTGTGATATAAAAAAATGAGACAACAATAAATCATTTCAAAACTTTTCCCATCTTTAATGTGACCTATAACCTGTACAATTCAATTGAAAAACAAATCTGTTAGGGGAAAAATATAAAAAAATAAAAAACGTAAAATACACTGGTTACATAAGTATGCACACCCTTAAACTAATACTTTGTTGTGTGTGTACACCCTTAAACTAATAATTTGTTGAAGGACCTTTTGATTTGTTTGTTTTTCAATTGAATTGTACAGGTTATAGGTCACATTAAAGGTGGGACGAGATGTACTAAGGCGGGAAGAGATGTACTAAAAGCATTAGCACAGAAACATTTTCTTCTTCTTTTGGCTTTTCCCCATCAGGGGTCACCACAGTGGAACAACGGTCCGCAGCATGATTGGCAGTGGAGTTTTACTGTGTCAAGTTGCCAGCCCGGCACCCAGCCTTCTATAGAAGGCACAGACATGCACACACTGACACCAAGGGCCAATTTAGAGTGTCCAATCCACCTACAGCATGTCTTTGGGAGGTGGGAGGAAACTGGAGCACCCGGAGGAAACACACACTACTGCAGGAAAGACATGCAGACTCCGCACAGAAGGCACCCCAGCCGGGAATTGAACCAGATAATCTCTTGCTGTGAGGTGGCAATGCTAGCCGCTGCACCACCACGGATGCCCATTAGCACAGAAACTAATATAAAAATAAAAGTAGGACACAATTAAGGGCCCCCACAATAAAATGGAAACTTAAAGTGAGCTAAGGAGGAGAATGTAGAGTTTTGAGACTATATCTGCTACTATCAAACAGAAAATTCATATAAAGGCAGATTCTCTAGAACATGTATATGTATGACAGGAACGAAATAACATTCATATTCTTTGATAATTGTTGCAGTCAGAAGGCAAAATACAGAAGG
>NC_056745.1:1551405531-1551418031 GCF_019279795.1 Protopterus annectens
GGTCTTTTTCTCATCAAATTGTGGTTTTCGGCAAATCACTTGAGTACTGAAGTCAGAAAATAACAGCAGATATTTGAGTTTCAGACTTCATATCCTTCAGGAAGCTTATGCTAATGCAAAACATGTTAGTCTATCAACTTTCTAAGTTTGTAAGCTCAATATTTATAAGTGTCCATTTTGGGGCCTTCATCCCCTATTATTTTTGGCTTTTTCAAAATTTCTGTTTTAAGAGGTTGCCACCTTTTCAAATACGCAAAGTAGGACTTTTTTTTATAGAAATGTGAGATTTTGTAGGACAAAATATACCCACGGCCAGTGCAAAGCACAAAGATTCACTCTCTTGCTAAAATAAGAGCTTATTTTTATAGCATGTCTGTTGCTAATGTTATGTCATATAATATTTTATGTTCCAGATACAAAATAACTGTTTTATGCAATTATTAAAGAAAACTTAAGAAATATAGGTTCATAGGTTCATAGGTTCATACTAGGCTATCTGCCCAAGGGCATTTATAAGCCTAGCCCATAGTTATGTGGCTTTCGCCACCCCTTTAGTTTGAATAAAAACTATGCCTATCATTTTGCTGTGCCTCTGTCAAGATTTATATTTAATAAATATATTTATATTTTATATTTATATTTAATAGATATATTTTGTCTTAAAAATCTCAGGACATTTGCCAATTTTTTTTAGTTTTTTAGCAGGGCACAACTGCCCAAAGAGGGACTGGTGGTAACCCTAAGTTGAGAGGTAAGCCTGGGAACCTCTTGCTGTGAAGGGACAAGGCTGTGCTACGTCCCGCCATAATAGATGCACGCCTTTACTAAAAAAAAAAAAAAAAAACATACGTAGACATATATTTATACGTATGGGTGTGTCTGTCTGTGTGCAGACACACTTTCACTAGGGTTGCCACCTTTTCAAATGCCCAAAGTGGGGCATTTGTGGTACAAACATCAGATTTTGCAGGCCGAAACATACCCATGGCCAGTACAAAGGACAGAACTTCACTTTTTTGCCTAAATAAAAGCTTATTCTTGCAGCATTTTAATGGTTATTCTGTTTCTTATAACACTTAGGTGTTTCAGATACAGAATAACTGTTTTATGCAACTATTACATAAAATATAGGAAATAATTTTGTCTTAAAAATCTCAGGACATTTGTCATTTTTACAACTTTTTTGCAGGACACAACTCCCCAAAGAGGGACTGTCCCTTGCAAAGTGGCACAGGTGGCAACCCTAACTTTCACCAACACAATTAACTAAGCCTAGGATTTTCTTTTTGACGCCGGTGGACTGACATCGTATGCGCCTACATATACTAGGATGAGTACATAAATTCTACGTGTGTGTGTGTGTGTGTGTGTGTGTGTGTAAGTGTGTGTAAAATGTTGCATGTAAGGAGTGTATATGTTAGTACAAGGAACTACATTTCCCAGGAAACGGTCTGTTTGACCTTTCATCCACAATTTTGCTACTTTTCCTAGAAAGTAGGTCCCACTGCAATATCAAAGCAGAAAGTGACTAAGTGTTGATAACTGACTTTTTGCTTGAGATATTCTTCTCACAATGGAACTAACCCCAGCACGGCTTAGTTACATCGGTGATATCGGTAAGTATCATGTGAATGGGTTATCTTCCATCAAATGGCTTAGTTTACTCGTTATTTTAATTATTACCTATTTTGACGGATAACCACTGTGACGTTTTGCCTGCGGTATGTTTGTTGTATAAGTGATTTTTATCCAGGGTTATTGTAGCTTTTCCCCCTGTTGTTCTGCGTTCCTCTTTTATTGTAGGCAAAGCTCAAGAAAACCATTTAAAATAATAAACGGATGGTTGCGAGCATTTCATAGCTAGTTGTAAGGACCTGTACCATTAATAGGTCTTGCGATTTGCAGTAGTGACCTTTCTTGGCACAAACCGTATAATTTGTGGTGAGGGACTTAATACAGTTTATATAGTGTTAGACGAATTGTTGTTTATGGCGTATGCGGTCCATTAAAGCCTCTTCCCTGACGTAGCAACATGTTTGTACATTAAAAGTGTTGTATACATTCCATCATTACTTCAAGAAGTACATTGTGAATGTTTGTTTGGCGTGAGTCATCTCTTGAATTCTTTGAAAGCATTGGCTTGTGAAAGTAGATTTGGTTTCCTGGTGTATTTCATTTCTGCACACTGTCCTGAATGCTGGACCTTGTTACATAACAACACATGCCTAAGTCTGTCAGAGTAAAGAGTAGGAGCCATGAAAGGAGGGACACTTTTTATGCATGTTATGCTGTGCTTGGTGAGAAAAGATTCATGCACACCTGCTGGCATAGCCAGCCTTAGGCATAGGCCAACTAGGCGGCTGCCTAGGGCGCCACTGTAGCAGGTGCACTTTTCCAGTATTTACTTGGTGTAGGTAGACCAGGACGGGGGGGGGGGGGGGGGGGGTTGGGGGCACCAGATGGTGTGGTAAGGGGTGCTGGTGAGCCCTTTTGCCTAGGGCACCATTTGACCTAAGGGAACTCCTCCTGCCTGCTGGCATTTAATATAGCATAGAAATTTAGATCCTAGAATTATATTGTGGAACTCTTACTTTTTAGTGCAGAGTTGAGTCCTGAAATTTCAGATTTTTGCAGCAAGCTTCTCATCTTTAGTATCTTCATGCAATAACTGCACTTTGTTTTATGGTATATACCATCTGTTTTGGGTTTGTGCCACAAACGTAGTAGTGCCTTTCAAAATGTGAAACAAATGGGCAAAGTTGGACATGTGTTAATTGATGATGATGTAACAACATGTTTAAAACATGTTCCTCTGTTATCTACCTTGGATTTTTTATAAAAAGTATTAATGCTGAATGTATGACAGAACTGCAAATGGTCATTGTTTTTTATAAGTTTGCTACCTCAGTAAATACATTTACATCAGTAGTTTATGTCACTGTAGAACAAATTGTCATTACAGAACAAGGTGAGCATTTAACTCTCAAAGTGAGGTACGTTTCAGAGGTATGATTTAGTTACAGTTACAGCGCACACCTGAAGTTCTTGTACTTGAACCACTTAATTGGTTATGAAATTTACGTAACTGTGGGCAGAGGAATAGGTGCCTGACCCAGAGACTCCCCATACTCTGGAATAGACTGCTCATACATATCAAGCAGAGCACCTCCTTTGCCCTCTTCAAAAGGAACCTTGACAATTCGATGGGAGATAGGACATTCACCCCGGGGATCATGTCATTCACCCCGGGGATCATGTCAGTCACCCTGCTAGACAGGGGTCCAGGGAAGTAAATTTTGTTGGAAGAAATATCCAGGGAATTGTTATGGCTAGGCTTGTATAGACCCTAGGGCCGATAGCCTAGTACCAATCTATGAAGCTATTATAAAGTGTTTATCTATAATGGCTAAAATAATGGCAAAAGTGATGCCAAAATTGATGGATATGGATCAGTTTGGCTTTGTGGAGGGGAGGCAAACATTTAACAATTTAACATTTAACAATCTTAACAGAACTTTGATAATCCAGAGGGAAGCAGAATACCATTGTTGGTGGTGGGTTGGTGGCTCTTGATGCACAGAAAGTAATTGACAGAGTAAGCTGGGACTTTATGAGCAGGGCAGTGGAAGCATTTGTATTCCCTGATAAAATTATGTGTAGCACAAGCAGGAAATTATAATTCAAAGTGGAAAGGGATGATTATGAATCAGGTGAGGGGGTCAAGAAACAAGGAGAGAGTGGGATTTTGAATGCAGACCTTTAAGGAGATAACAGTCATACACAATATTATATTCATAAAGTAGCAGAAAGTATTCTAAGAACTAAGCCAACATGGGAATGGAGAAAGGATATTATGCCAGTAGGGATGACTGCATTTAGGGAAACAAACAATAGGCAAGAGGGGAATTTATAGCAGAACACTGGCAAAGGAGCCAAGGTAATGGGAGCAAATAACTAGAGAGGGAAAGGTAATAGAATGGGAAGACACCAAGAATGTATTTGAACTGCAGGTTAAAGATTGCCTTCCGTATCAAGGACTGATGTCCGAGTATAGGCAAAGAGAAAGTCATAGTGGGGTCCAAAATGAAAGACCAGCAGTAGTAGTGTTTTAAGTAGAATCTAGAACAGAAGCTGACATTAAAAAGGAATAATTACTAGAGCATGTATAATAACTATAAGAATCAATCAGAGGAGGTTAGAAAGGATTGGGAAGAGCGATTGGATAAGTAATCCATGGGGGATATATATGTATGTCTCCCAAATATGCAACAGAATCTAGAAAATGTAGGATTTTTGCTTGTAAATGTTTACATAGATATTTTTATAGCCCAAGTAGACTCTAGAGAATTTTTCCTCAGGTAGGCAGCAAATGTTGGAGGTGTGATGGGAAAGAAAGTGGTAATTGGGAACATATTTTCTGGGAGTGTAATGAGTTTGCAGACTCTAAAGATTGCCTGCAGACTGCTCTGTCAGAGATGCTGGTTGAACAAATTGGTGTAACTAGGGTGATGATTTTTCTGAGATAGAATACAAAATTAGAATTGCCTAGACATAGTAAGGCCTTGCTGAGTCTAGTTATGGTGGCTGCCAAAAAAGCAGTTACTAGAAAATTGAAATCTCTCTAAACCAACTGTACTAGATAGACGAGGTGAATATAGTAACAGAGGTAAGACAACTGGAATTGGGATCTTTAGAAAAGGGTGGGAGCAAATTACATAGGAAAAATGGGAATTGTGGGAACAATATATAAAGGGGAGAGTTGAGGTTTGACAGAAGGCAAGATTTGAATGAGCTATGTAATATTTGACTGACAGTGACTGGGTAGATTGTAAGTGGTGCATAATGTTTGCAGCTAGGATTGTGACAATAAGGTTTGTTTTCATTTATGTAAATGTTTGATTTTTCAGTAAAGAAAGCAGTAATAGTTCACTGGGAAAATGTTCTGGGTGGAGAAGTGGTTAGACTGAGTACTGGATAATGTTTGTCAAGTTTAACATTTACAAAACTGATTATGGACAGTATACGTACATATTTGAATAAAGATACATAAATATGCTTATCTGCTGTATATGTACCTGTCAGTTATATGAAATGTTCTGCTGCCTTCAGTTTTGGATAATATTATTTTTATATACAATCCATGTATTTATGCATATTACCAACTGAGAATGTTGAAGTGTCGTGCTTAATTCTAGGACTGTATTGCACATGTATTATATACTGTAATAACCTAGGTAGTGTAATGTAACAACGAGGAATGGTAGTCTTCACTATTCTGACATCTGCTGCTGTGTATGTTTGTTCCACAGTAGCTATTAACACTCTTGGCATGTTTAGTGCTGCTGTTTAACAACATCAGATGATGGTCTCTAATGTACTGAAATTCCAGTGATATATTTAGGCTAAGGTACTGTTTTTTTTTTACTACAGCATTTTCTTTCATGTAGAAAATAGACTGTAAAAAATCATAATTACTCTACAATATATATTTATTTCAATTATGTTTAATAAAAAGGGATGCGGCCCACTGGTTATTTTGACCTTAAATTGGCCAAGCACTATTGAGGGGATTGTTACAGAAATAATAGCTTAGAGGGGGGGATAATTTTGGTGAGAATTGCTCCCACATTGCCAGTGTGATCTGGAAGGAACAAAAGCTGAGGTCTGGAGGGAGTAAATTTTAAATTGTAACTCTCCTCTCTGTAATGTTTTGTTTCTTTTTATTTTTTTCTTTTGTTTTGTCTTCTAGTTGTGCAGTGCAGACTGAGCAGAGCAGTTGTATCACATGATTGGGAGAGAGTAGTGCAAACTGGTGAGCTTGCACCTAAAAGGTGAGAGAGAACTCTTAGGTGAATGTTTACAAGTCAGGATTTTTTTTTAATTAGAACTGATATAAAGCCTCTCTGTTTAGACTTGTCTCAAATTGTAGTATAGAACAAACCAATAGGAGTTTGCAAGGCAATAGCATTTCTTTTTGCAGTGTTTGGTTATTGGTTCTTTTTGGCTGCTTCATTTAATTAACATTTTTTACATTGTATTTTGCAGATAAAAATACCCCGCAGCGATGGAAATTTATGGAGTGATTTACTCTTGGCTGGCCATTTTCAAGCCTGAGGGTGAAGTTGAAGGGATCAAATGCTCTGTCAATGTAGAAATTAAATTTAATTATGACTTCTAAATATTATTTCCGTTCTACAGTTAATACTTGTTTTGATTTGGGCCCATTCCATAGTACAGAAGGCTAAAGCTGTGACTGGGACGTAGATCACCCAGGATCTGTTAGTGACATGGGCAGTGGAGAACCCCGGGGAGGGTGAGAGTGAGTAGCCATTGCTGGCTTATCCGTTGTGATAGGTAGTTGTCAGCCCAGTTCTCTGTGAAACTGACACCAAGTGGTTGTAACAGAACAGTGCAAACGGTCATGGATGAGGCCTCAGCAAGCAAAACATTTGCATATTGTAAGCAAGATAGGTACATGCATGGAAGGATTTATGAGTCGCTGCATAACCTTTTGGGAAATCTGATCACACATCCTCCTGAGCGGTGGGGTTAGCAGAAATTATGGCGGGTTTAAACAAGAAAAGTTGTTTAAGAACTGAAAGTGATACACCCTTTAAGGATAGTTAAATTCTGTCTCGGGTTGTCCCCCCGGGGGGCTGGGCTGAATTCTGTGATGGTGGGGGTTCCAAATACATTGGCCCATGGTCGCAGCATGAGCTGGAGGGGGTGGGGTTTGATCTTATATTTTGTTTTTAGTTTGTGCAATCACTGAGCCTCCCATTTGCAAGCTTTAGTAAATGCTTGAACTGAAAATTAAGAGTTTGGTAAGTAGTCTTTTTAAAATATTTTAAATAGTAAGTTCCAGATTTTAAATATTTGTGTCTACCTAATCACATTGTTGTATTAAAAGTAGCAATAGTAGTGCATGAGGAAGCAGCAGTGTCTCAGCAATGCATTTGCAGTATTTTTTATTTTTTCAGTGGTGTTAAATGGGTGGCAGTTGAGCTTTTCACATATGTTTTATTAGGGAGAAAAAAAGACTTTGGTTAAGGAAGCCTCTAAAATGAAGGTTATATTTGTTGCCTTGTGTAGTACTAATGGGAGTTTGAAGCAGCTAATGTCCATGCTGGAGCATCCAGTTTGTGATTCTGTAAGCCGATTCTTTTAGTTTACATTCCTGCACTGTATAATTTAACAGTACAGCATTTTTATGGATTGCACACTGGTTTTGTCTTTGATGAAATTTGCAAACACAGGCATAAGTACTCCTGGGATCATGCCCACTCAAGCAGGGTTTCTCTCTGTTGTACGGTAGTAAAGTCAGGCCTGAGCGCTCCCGGGATCATGCCCACTCAAGCAGAGGTTGTCGCTGTTGTACGGTAGTAAAGTCAGGCCTGAGCACTCCCGGGATCATGCCCACTCAAGCAAGGGTTCTCGCTGTTGTACGGTAGTAAAGTCAGGCCTGAGCACTCCCGGGATCATGCCCACTCAAGCAGGGGTTCTCGCTGTTGTACGGTAGTAAATTGTTGAAATAGTTTTATTGTATATGGGTGCTGCTGTGCGTGTGTGTTTGTGGGCAGACACCTGACTAGGCACACCTTTCCTGCGACACTTCACTCATATGTGCTTATGAGCTGCATTTTCCTTCTATTCCTTCTTTTTTTACAGTCATAAGCACATGCAGTTTTTTCTCCATTGTAATGCTCAAACACAGATTTTTTGATGTACTTTCATCTTCTGAACTGTTCTTCTATTCCTTATGGTTTATTACCATTGTTGCATCATTTGTATACATTTGCATTGGTGCAGCGGTAGCATTGTTGCCTCACAGCAAGAGGTTCTCCTGTTCGATTCTCGGCTGGAGCGCCTTCGGTGTGGAGTCTGCATGTCCTCCCCGTGGTCGAGTGGCGTTCGAAAGACATGCGTAGGGCACACCTTCGTTGAAGGTTGGGTGTCGAGCTGACACCTCTGCACCATAAAATCTACTGCCAATCAGCGGACCAGAGTTCCGCTGTGGCGACCCCTAACCAGGAAAAGCCGAAAGAAGAACGAACAAGAACATTAATGGGTGTCTCATCTCTCCTACTAACAGTCTGTGCATATTATTTTTCCTTTTACTTTTTTCACTAACTTAACCTTATGTAATACAAATATCCAAGTACAGAGTGGACAGCCAATCTGTCACTATTTTTCTTTCTTTCATGTATCCAATGAAAATTGGCTTACAATGTAAAATGTATAAATAGAATGAATATTATAAACTTCTTTATGGTGTAATTTCCCATGAAATTGACTGTATAAAATATTTTATTACAGCTAGTTAAAATATACATATATTTCTGTCCTCATTGTGTGTGTTTAATATAGAGCTTTTTATTATCCATAAGTGTTCTATCTTTATTCTCACCTACTTCTTCTTCCACTTCTTTACTTAAGTCACTTTTCAGTTTTATTATGCGTTATTCTAGTCTTTCATTTATCATGATTTAATAACATTGTGTATCTGCACATGACCAAAAACTTACTTTTGTTTTTCTTTACTTATTCATCATTTTAACTATACTCCTGAATATTCCATGCCCCTTTTATATTCCGTGTCCAAAAATTCTTTGGCAGCTGTAAGACATAATGAAAGTGTACAATCTTCTGAACCTAACAGAAAAAAAATCTTACATCATCTATGTCTGCTGTTCCTTCTGCATTTAGTTGTTTTATTGCTATTTTCAATTCTGCTAAAGTAGTTTTCTTTTCCATATTAGACATTTTGCTTGTTTACCTTTGTATATCCCTGGATTTTTTTTCTTCCTACTTTGCTCTTGCATGCTGTTCTAACAGCTCTGGTTTCGTTTGTTCATATTATACATTTGGACATTTGCTGTTTTATGAGTTCACTCTTATGCAGTATAGCATTTTCATCTCTCTGGTAAAACGTAATACGTACATAATTTTTAACTTCTTAACCACATCTGTTTTTGCTATGTACTCCTTTTATTACATGCAAACATTGCATTCTATTTTTCCAACTTTTAATTCTGTACGGTACCAGTGTACTGTACTTTCATTTCTTGTTTCATGCATTTTCTTACATATGTTTTTGTTTTATTTCTATCCACCTTTCTGTCTTTTCCCCTATAAAACAGCATAGTGTGGCATAGTGTCTTGACTTATTCTTACAGCTGTGGAAAGATAACTCTTGTGTTTTTTTACTGCATCTATTACAACTGTCCAACAGGTTGCTTCTACCTGAACTACTACTGTCTTTCCCTTTTTTACAGTTAAAACTTAAGGATTAGAAAATCTTCTAGTTGCAATGCGTTTGTAACTTCATTTTGCACATAAGAACAAATACAGCTTTAATTTTTTTCTGAACATCCCTCTTTTTTATAGCATGCTTTAGACATTTTGGTCATAAACAGTTTATGCGGTTGTGTTGCAGTTACAAGAAACAGAATATTAGACAGTGTGTAGCATTGGTATGCCATGTCCATATAAGGTGTGAAAGTAGAATGCAGGTACAGTTGTGGTAAGAAACTTCATGATTTAAGAAGCTGGAGAGATGCACTCGCTAGCATTCATGGAAGTGTAATAGAATGCAGATGTTTGGGAGACAAGAATTCAGACGTTATTGCACATGCAGTAGGCACATGCAGTAGGCAGGGTATTCCAAGTATTGATAAGTCATGCTAGCTGATGTGGCTGCTATCTCAGTGCAGGCACCCTGACACAAAATAGTATACTGTGCCTACATCCAGAATCTGTACTGGCAGTGGATTTTGTACACTGGTCTGACTCTGCAAGGATAGTGGAATGATTCAGTATGGACATCCACACACTAGACTAGTGCTGCTGGCTGTGTCATGTAGTTGAATTTGCAGGTGGACAAGGCCAATCCATACTTCTCCAAACCAGGATCATAACTGCTGTGACAGGTATAGCTCTGACATCTGATTTTGCAGCAGTTATTGAGTGCTTGCTGGCACATGTAGACAATGTATAACATTCCCAGTAACACAGGAGGAGATAATCCTGATCATTCAAGACTTTCATGTAGTATGCAGCCCACCAAAGTATCTTTTGTGTACTGAATACCACTCATGTAGGCATAATGAAACGTGTACATGTGAAGCACATGCATAACTTAACAGTTGTGCATACAACAGTGTAAGGTGGTAACCGACCACAACCATGGAAGTATGTGCTTGCTTCTAAGGGTATAGTCATGATGCCAAAGTTAGCATGCCAGTACTATGTATTGTACATTTCAGTTGGGGCACATATCCCAAGGGTGTTTTTTAGGGGATACAAGATACTTTCTGAAGCCATATGTGATACTTGTGTGCTGCCCATAGACATCTGCTCAGGAGGCCTACTGCTGTGCCTACTATTATGGCCATGATATTACTGAATGTGTGTTTGATCACCTGAAGATGTATTTTTTCAGCCAAGACTTTTCTGGAGGCATTCCGTGGCACACATTTGTGAAAGCATGACAGCTATTCATGCTGTATCCTTCATAACATGATGCTGGGGACCCATGAGATATCGCTGGAATTATGCTGCTGCTGACTAGAATAGGGAAGGTGCATCAACATCAGCCTCAGTCCCAGCACAAGGTACATAAATGGTACAACAGAGGTGAGCCTAATATATATGGGATGCCATAGTTGAACAGGTCTTTGGATGAAGGTAAGTCATCATATTTTAACTATGTGTTGGTAACCTAACAGAGGAACTTGAGCATATATAGAGAAAGGAGTGGCTAATAAATGTACAGCTGTTGTGACAGCATTAGTTAAACCTGCAAGAAGTAGACTATTGTACTAACATGTATGTCTACCTGCAGATCAGAATATATGGTATTCTAAACAGTCTTACATAAATACTATGGTATACAACAAGGGTTCAGACATTTTGTATCATTGCCTATGGTACAGCCTGTAACAGGCACCACTGGGACATGCCTGCCAAGATTTTGAGATCCCCCACATGGTGTGGTTCCCTGTAAGGCCAGACCATGACCTCCCTGGGTGGTAGACCACTGTGACTGGCATGTCAGCTCCCTACCCCAGACATGGGCAGAAGTGGCATTTATATCAGCTGGCATGACTAGAATTGTTGGCACTCTTGAAGGATCACATGCTGATGTGTGCTTAGTATGCATAGTAGTCCATATTGTCACCTGTGAAATGGGTGTTCCCCCATTTGAAATGGCTGTCTGTGAACATGGTGAGAGTGTAACAGACTGTGATGGGGGTCACCACCTGCACAACAGAGGAAGGTAGAGATTTTGATTGTCTGCACCTAGATGCACCTGTCTGCCACACCTGTGCTTGCACAAATGCAGAGGGCACATTTGGAACAGTACCATAGTAGTATGTCTTTATCCACATTTCACACCTGCTGTGAACTAAAAGAATCAGAAATTGGAATAGTACCTTGCTCAGCACAGTGGTACTTTAACTGTCTAATGCTGTCATATTACCAGTGCAGACATGCTGTTTATAGTAAATGTACAGTGTGGCAAAAGCTATGAGAGTTGGACATAATTTGTGTTGCAGGTTGTGTAACATACCATCATTATGTCTGTATTGTTGCACTACATTGTGGTGCACCCTTGCTGCACAGTGCATGGCAAAATATATGTGTCAAGGCCAGTGTGTGAGTGTTGTGCATTACATTGCAATAGTCTGTGACATTATGGGGCCCTATATAGTGTGATGATAGGTAATAAGTTAATATCCACTAACCATCAAACAGTCACTTTATACCCCTATGCAACTTTGCCAAATTATGACTACAGTACACCCAAAGACCTTACACTTGTTATCTTTGCAGGTGTGGGTCCCAGACAGTTTACTGTGTATTGTGTTGTAGTCCCAGCTGTGCCACCCATGAGTTCCATGCATATGAAGAGTTTTGTAGTTGTGGGTGTGCAAAGGGCTGCCACATCATTTCTTATAATTTAGTGTGGTTAGAGGACCTCTAGATGAACACACGTGGGAGGATGTTTGGTGTTCATCAGCTAATGAGAGCACTGCAGCAGGACGTCTGGCATCTGTCTGAAATCATAGGGTACTGCAGCACAAGATGCAGCAGGGTTCCATAGCCTACAGCAGGCTGACCCTATCCTGGCCAGTATCATCTTGGATTCCTTGCACATCCATATTCAGCGGCTATCTTCCCTGGCTACTTGAGCTATGCAGCAGTCTCGACATGTTGGAGTCAGCCCCTCTGTGGAATGCTGGGCCTGCATCTGTCCTCATTCCCAGGCATGTGACCTTTTGGGGCCACCTCCTCCAATATTTCAGGAAAGAGCTACCATTGGCATGTGTGGCTGCACAGTCCAGTGCGTCACCCACACTCCCTGGCCAGGGGACATAGGCAGCCATCTGGTATCTGACTTTAGACTGGTGAGTCCTTTTTCATCTGTTTTGTATTGTATGTGCATGCGGTTTAATGTTAATGCTTATCATTTCCACTGTTTTATCTTTTCCTTATGT